>NW_010425155.1:43720-57196 GCF_000710305.1 Buceros rhinoceros silvestris
GCTTCTGCCTCGGACTAAGGAGGGCAGCTGAGTAGTGGCAGGTGCCCTGAGCTCTACCTGGACAGTCTCTCTGTAGCAGGAGTTTCTAAGATAAAGTGCCCTGGGGTACAGGGAAAGAATCCTGCCAACTCAGGTGACAGATGCAGCTCTACCGAATGTCCCCATGTGGAGTCAGTGGGGGTTGGTGACCCAGCCCTCCTGTCACTTGGTGGAGCAGCTGTTCCGTGGACGCTCCCATCCCCAGGAGTCCTGGTGAGAGCAGGAGGCTCTCGCTTCCACTTTCCGTGTTTCTCTCCAGCCCAGCAGAGGCCAGGGCTTAATGCCATAATCTGTTTGACAATGTGACTGGACTGGAATTTTACAGCTGGCTGTAGAGAGATGAAGAGATTATTCCTTTGCCCTGGAAGTCTTAGGCGAGTAGAAACTCTGATTCGAAGGGGGAATGAGTGAAGGAACTGGAAGACTGGCTCTTAAATGAGAGCTTAGCTCTCATGCCACACGCTGACTGTGGCTGGGTGATGTCCACCATAACAGGATGGGGTGGCTCATCACTGCATAGTGGCACCATTGATCCCTGGAGTCACAGGAGCAGCTCGGTTCCTGTAGCTGCATTTTAAATGAGTTCCAGGAATGACTTTTTCTGTAATTTCCCTCCAGGGAAAACTCTCAAAGACTCAGTGCCCTGACTCAGAGTCTGTCTCAGACACACCTTCAACAGGCTTCAGCTCAACAGTGCAAAAAGAGGCCACGTAAACCATAAAACTCCAGCGGTGACCTCTTGAAGTGCAGTCAGCAGTGATGCTCAGCAGCCGGGGCCGTGCTGTCTTGTACCCAGTCAGCATCACCAGGCTGAAAGGCAAAAATGAAGTCCCTGTCTCTTGCTTCCCTTTCTGAACCAAACCCCTGTCTCCTTGTGAGTGCTATCAAAGGTCTGCAAGCCCACGGGAGAGCTCAGGTTTCCTCAGTGCTGTATTTTTAGACCTATAAATTCCTGCTTTCTGAGAACTACTATGACAGCTTGGGCTGGTAGAGGGGGGCTGGAGGTAAAAGGCTCGTGCTTTATCTCCTAAGTCATTTAGAGGCTTCCCTTGATCAAGACTAATCTCTGGAGCAAAGATTAGTGCTTCTGTCAGTTTGTCCCAAAACAATGGTGTGTGGTGGCTTTGTGCTGCAACCACCATAGGTTATAATTCGATTTGAAAGCTCCAAACTGGAGCATTACAAATGGAACCGGAGCAGAGTAGGCATGAAACCGTGAATCCTTCTGGAGGAGAGTTACAAGTAAAAGGCGGTTTGCTGGAAGTCAGGGGTTTTACCACGGGAGATGACACAAGCTGGGCAAACCCAGGTTGTGAATCTAACAATGCTTCACCCTAGAAAGATTTCTTTTGATTTTAATGCAGTCACTTCACCTCCCTGTGTCTTCTATGTTGGGGAAAAGGGAAGAATTTGTCCCCAAAGAGAACTCTTTGGATCAGTTCAGATCACAGAGATTTGCTGCTGAGGTATTCGGGGTGTTTGAGCTCTGCAGCTCTGGCTGAGGGTTTGGCAGGGACTTGGGCCTGGTTTAGTGTAGATTTTTCGAGGGCATTCAGAGAGATACCAAAGTTCAGCATGACTTTTGGTTTAGCTCTGTTGTGCAGTGGAACTGGGGCAGCAGCATACCTGAAACAGCAGGTTCTTACAGCCGCGCAGTTTTCGTTTTTTGTAATTACGTGTTTGAAAAAGTGGATTTGAGAGAATCCAGCCTGTCTGGTATTCTCAAGTAGGCTATCAAATATTTATCCACTCTTCTTCTTTTAACAGGTGTTCAAGAATAAAGCTCTGGAGCTTGGAGAGAAACTTTTGCCAGCTTTTAACACCCCCACCGGTATCCCACGTGGCGTCATAAATCTGGGCAGGCAAGACACCTCTCCTTACAAGCATGTCATTTTATTACTGAATGTTGGTAAAAGACCAGGATTCAAGCAGGAACAGCAGCAGTTCCTCAGACGTGCCCCTCTCTAGTGCAGATTCTTTGAGGTCATTTGTTTTGCCAACTCGAGCCGAGAGGTGCCTTGGCAGAGGGTGCAGGTGACTCAAGTCAAGCCCAGCTGTGCTTTAGTAATTGGGGGCTATCACAGTTTCTTCCTCCACCTCTTGGCAGGGCTCCCTGCTGCAATAGCATTTTCCTCACTCTCATTTTCTTTGAAAGGTTATTTGCAGTCTGCACGTAGCATGCGGTGCTTGCTGTGTTTTTGCAGCATGCCCAACTAGATGCATGAATTTATCCAGGCTCCATGTCTGGAAAAATTGGGAAAGGAATCGGATGGAACTGGTGGCCAGTTTTGCTGCTGGGAAGGGGGACATGGACAGATCCTCTAGGTCTCTCCCTGCCAGCAGCACTCAGCCAGGTGTATGTCCTTCACTTCGAGCCACATTTGATATCAGGTAGGTGGTGGTCTCGTGCTGGAGGGGAGCTTCGAGGCAGCTGGGTTAAACACCCTGCGGAAGATCTCACAGCAAGTGGAGGCAGCCCTGGAAGCTGGGCTCCCAGGCTGTGATCCTTGCTAGCAGATGGTGTTCCCTGCCAGCAAGGGCTCATTGCCTCATTTTGATGCCTCCAGACAAATCTCCCAGGGTAAGAGCTGCATGCCGCTGAAACAGAGACAGCAGGAAATGTGGGTTAACAAAAGCCTTTCATCCTCACCTCTTGCAGAACTCTGAGCCACAGCCATGAGAATCGCTATTCATCCCTGAGCCCGAATCTCCTGTTGGCTCATGGCTCTGTGAAGAGCAAAACTTCCAAATGTTTGGCTCAGGCTGATCCATTGCTCAAATAGCACTGTCACCCTTCAGCTGTCTTATCTGCACACGATCCCAGAGAAAATTTGAGCCACCACCACGACTTTAATTGTCTCTTACAGCGGAGACTTTCTGCTGCTTCCTCTGTGGCTGATAAAGACTCAGCACAGACTAACCTTTCACAGAAATGCCAAACCCTCCCCTGCCCTTTGTGAAGACAATTGAAACAGACCGTGTCTGCAGAGACATTCCCAAAATGTTTTGCTGATGACCATGACTAAGAGCAAAGCAAATCAAAATAACACTGAGCCCACAGTCCAGAACCCCTATTGCTGGTGAGAGCTCTGGCTTCGGGGCCATGAAACTGCTGTGAGGGCTCCGAGAATCAATTGATTTAGGAGCGAGGATGAAGTGAGCTAAATCTGTAGTCTGACTACTGCGGCAACGTGATGAACAGCTAAAGGCTGTAAAGCTAACGGGGAAGGGAGCTGCTCAGCCTGAGAGAGCGTGTGGAAGGGGAGGCAGAGGGGAGCGAGGTGATGCTGTGAGAGCACGCTGGCCCAAGTGTCAGGCCCAAACCGAAGCCCAGTAGAGTTTTGCAAGAAGGAATTCTCTCTCCCATTTTGCTTTTGCAAGGATGTGCTAACTCCAGAGAGACCTCATCGTCTTGAAAGGAGGAGATGCTTGCAGCATTTGAAACAAACAAAAACTGACAGTAAGTCAGTGCTGCGTATACATTTTTGAGGACCCAAGTGCAAAGATGCCCACACCCCCAGCTCTTCCCTTAGCCTCTGGCTTTATCTCTTCCTGCTGCCTCACACCACCTTTTCCTCTTGTGTCCCCTCTCTGCTGATGTGCTTCCCTGTGGCCTTCTGTTTTCACGCAGGGGCTGTATCACATCTCACAGAGGCTTGTTTTCCATCCTGCTGGTCCAGCTGCTGCTGTCTGCCAGGTCCTAGAGCACATTGTCTTCTCAGGCTGCTGCTCGGTGCTCTCTGCCTGCGGGTTGCGCTGTGATTTCTCTCCTGATGCCTCCTCTTCCAGGTCCCTGGCCCCTGCTTTACTTCACATTCCCTCTAAACCCTGTGCACCTCCAGGTTTTTCCTCATCGTCACCTCCTGGTCTCTCTCGCTTGGCACTGTTTTGCTGCTTTGGATCTTTGTGAGGGAAGGGGATGATACAACCATTTTCAGTCCATGCTTGCACTGGACAGAGTTTAAGGCAGACCCGTTTATCTGGGGGTTAAAGATAGCTCTGGGCATTTTCTTTCATCTTGAAGACCAAGGACCTTTAAACCTTGTTTCCTCTGAGGTGTTATAAAACAGGGCAGCTGTGAAGACCCAGTTTGTCCAGTCTGCATGTTGAAAAAAAGTGGTTTTCCTGCAGGGGTCATTTCAGGCTGCTCTTTAACCCAGGGACACATTGCAGCCACACTCGGTTTCCTCCAGACTGCCCCTCTCTGAGCTTTGCTGTGATTTGCACCCCAGGGCTCAGTTCCCAGCAGCAGGGCCCTTGCGGGCAGTGCCTGGCTGTGTGTTTGGGACAGAAGTTCCCAGAGGAGGGTGGTGTCAGCTGCTGTGACCCCTCGTAGCTGCTGTCACAACAAACACGGCCCCATTTGGCGGCTTCAGAGCACTCCTCATTTGAAGGAGCTCAGAAGGCAGTTTCTGTTTGTGAGATGCCATTTGTTACAATGTCCCTTCAGTGCAGTAAATAAAGCAAAAGTAATTGACTCTTTATAGACAGGAGAACACCGCGGGATTGTTCAGCACCCCCATTCCAGGGCCAGCTGCTGCCAGCTTCAGCAGCCCCATTCAGGAGGCTGTTAATACCAACGGTGACCGGGAGAAGCTGCCTGCCTGCCCAGGGAGGGCTCTGCCATGAGCGCTCACTGTTATTGGGGTGCCCGTTTTAGCTGCATACAGTGTTTTCGGATGAAAAGCTGGCGAAGCAGCCTCCTGACAGTTTGCAGGGAAGGCTGAAGCTTGGCAGTGACTGAGCAATTTGAAACAGTGAACATATTGCTTATCTAATGGCTCTTTTTGTCTGGAGGCGAAACAAACAGCTCTGGACCTCAAATGGTTTTCCGTATATCACAGGGAGGCAAAACTTCCCTTTTTTTCCACCCCCACTCGGAAAGATCATTAGTTTGAGCCTCCTGTAAACAACAGAAACCCTTTTCTTGGAGCAGCCAAGCTCTCAGGCGACATCTAGTGATACCTCCACCCCCAGCTCTGGAAACCTGCTCCCTCAGCAGCAGCAGCTGCCGGGAGACCTGAAAATCAAAGCCACATCACTTCGGAAGTGGCTCAGCCAGGCTTCCCTGGACCAGCACCTGCAGAGGCTGTTTTAGGACCAAGGCTTAAGGATATCGGACATTTTCATGTCCATGCAGATTTCAGAGAGCGGAGCTGTAATCCGTGGCAGTAGGACATGAGAAGGAAGCGGTCGAATGTAAAAGCAAATCCAAGGGTGAGGCTGTTTGTGCTTGCAAGAGCCTCTGCCCTCACACATCCTCTGGGTCGTTTTCTTTCGGATTTAAGGGAGAGTAATGCTTTCCTCATCCCCCAAATCGACTCCTTGCATTGCTTCACTGCTGATTTCTCTCTTAGCCTGGATTTGGCAGGGTGAGAGAAGACAAACAGAAACTGAGAAGGGATCGCAGTGTCTCAGGAGCAGGAGCAGAGACACTGTGTGACTGGATTCTTCAGACAGAGTTTGCCACCTCTTGTAGTTTTATGCTGTTACTGCAAAACATGTGAGATGAGCACGTGTGATGCCTTCAGAGTCAGATTTGTCCTGTGTGATGTTAAAAGTCAAGTCCCTCTTTTTTTCTTTGCACTACAGTCAGGTTTTCCCTGTGGCCTCTTTTCTCCTAGCAGGGATGTGCTGTATCCCCCTGCCAGCGGTTAGAGGGTGAGATCTCATTGAAACGTGGTGCTTAGGGACAGTCTGGACTCTGCATAAAACAGCAGCCTCGCTGGATGTGTGGGCCGTTCGAGGTAGCCCAGGCTACTCACAGGCCTGTTTTACCCCGGAGTGTCTTGTGTAGGGCAGGCTGTCAGTGTTGTGCCCAAGATTGCTGCTGTTTGGAAGGGATTACCCTCCC
Organism: Buceros rhinoceros silvestris; assembly: GCF_000710305.1. NCBI lineage: Eukaryota > Metazoa > Chordata > Aves > Bucerotiformes > Bucerotidae > Buceros > Buceros rhinoceros. The sequence goes on from NW_010425155.1 coordinate 49,614, forward strand.
ACAAAACCTGCAGCTTCCCAGCATGTGTGGCAGGAGCAATCCTGGGCACAGTCCTAACCAATCCTCTGTAACACTCTTGCTCCATCCCACTAGAACTGTTTGTGCGAGAGTCCTGGGAATGGGTGTATGGCCTTTACGTGGCTCCTGTTGAGACCTGCGTGCACGTGGCAAAGGCAGGATCGGCACTGGGGCAGTGGGCGGACCTCAGGCTCTGCCTGTGGTTTCCTGGCAATGAAAGTTCCCTTTTCTCTCCTTGCAGTGGCATGAGCTGGAGTTGGGGCTGGGCATCTGCCGGCAGCAGCATCTTAGCAGAATTTGGTACCTTGCACTTAGAATTCCTGCACCTCTCGGAGCTCTCTGGCAACCCAGTGTTTGCAGAAAAGGCAAGTACTTCCCACCTGGGTCTTCAGTGAACTGGTCTCTTCTTACTCGTGGGGTCCGTGCTGGCGCCAAGCAGCACCATGGTCCGCCTGCAGCAGACAACACGGCAGCAAAGTGTTCCTCCTCCCCAGTACCAGTACAACCCACCAGAGGAGGAACCTTCCAGAGCGGGACCGGGGATTGGAAACCTGTGCCATGCAGGGTGCAGAGGTCACCACACCTTAGAGCGTCCTGGGCAACAACTTGCTGGGAACGTCACCACGAGCTCCTCTTGAAGATCCCGTCACACCAATAGGTCTTTTAAGGTGTTTTCTTTGGCCACTTACATTTGCCGTAGCCCTGTCACCCGCCTCTCCCCCATGTGCAGCCCCCAGCGAGACGAGGATGTTTTTCCCGATGTCTCAGTCATATGAAGTTGTACCAAAAAGTTACTTAGACAAGGACACGACCAAAATTAAACCATCTGCTGGATGCAGACTGCAAAGATAATTGTGGATTCAGAGATCCTAATAGTAGTGCTTTGTACTTGCAGACCTTTCTACTCTAAACAGGCATTAAATGTTACGCTCCAGCCAGCAAGATTTCTGCGGAGGTTTCTCGTGCAGGAAAGGCCTGACAGTTGACATATTGAATTCCTTTTGTGTAACTTGTAACTGAAAATCTATTAATATTATACATTACCTTGAGCTTTTTTTTTTCACAAGTGATCTTGTAGTGCATGTGAGAGCGACGTAATGACTCTAGGCTGTTAGATAGCAGCAGGTCATTAGCTTTTGCTGCACGTCCCTGAGGAACCAGCTCTGAGGCAGACAAATTGTTCCAGTTAGAATCCAAACTGCCCCCATGAGCCCAGAGGAAATGGGGCTTGTCCAGAGCCCCACAGCGGGGCGAAAACAGACAGGGGTTGTGGGATTGCCAGGAAAAAGCTCAAAGTGATACTTTTCCAGAGTATTTCCAGTGCGGGTCTGCCAGTTGTGAAACAAGAAGAGGATGTGAAGAACGGACAGGAAGAAAGAGAAGGGAGAAGCTGGGAGAGCAAAGTGGAGAATAGGATGGAGCATATGGAGAGCAGCAAGGGTGGGGTGAGCAAAAGGGATGTCACAGAGGAGTGGGCAGAAGAGAAATGCAGAAGGAAAACTAGAAACCCGGGGAACTCTGTAGGAAAGGTAAAGGCTGGTGTGAAGGAGCCAAGCTAAAGTTGCCTGAGGACAGTAGTAACGACAACTCACTCAGAGGAACGGGGGGCTCAGACCAGTAAAGGGACAGTGGTATGGAAGGAAAACGTGTAGAGAGGGAAGGAAGAGCGGGGAGATATGAGCACTGAAAACGCAGTGCAAGAAGATGAACTGTCAAAAACCAGAACTGCATCCATAATCCATATTCAACCTGTGGCATTTTGAGCCAGGGTCAAGCCACCGTCCCCAGCCTGACACGTTTTCCTCTTTGCCTCCTAAGCCCAGAGAGGGATAAGGGCAGAACCTTTCTCATGAACCTGGCTGACTCTCCTGAGCTGAGCCTGCCCGCTGTGTGCCACAGAAAATGTGTCATTTTCCAAACACCCTCGGAGAGAAAAATCGTAGGATGATGTGGGCTCAAGCAGCCCATCCTGGGGGAAATTACTTCAGAGGAACAGATCAACTCATTAACTTGCAGCTTGGGACTTGTGTAATTTCAGCAAGAATAAAGTCCATCTGTGTCTTTTATTCAAACGTGTCATTAATATGCCATGCTACTAAACTTCAGTAAATATTATGCAGCCTGACGACTTACTTGGAAGCACCGACTTAAGTCCATAGCCAGCTATTGGCGTACAAATTGACTAATTTTATAAAAGGTTTAGCCTGTATTAGCTGCTCTGTAGGTTATAATAGAATATTTATGCTGCACAGCATTTAACTTCGTCCCTTATGGGAAAGGCCTGTTGGATTTAATGGGGGTGAAACCAAGGGAGGTTTTAGAGAACAAGTACGGCTGTTGTAGCATATTAAAGGAGCTGCCTGTTGTTGAAATTAAAGGCCCCAATTCATCCCATTAAGTGACCACATGGTGTAATTAAGTACCGTGTGAGTCACTCATCCCTGCCACTCCTTTCCCTTTGGATCATGGAAAAAAAAAATCACCCTCCACATCTCAGACATTTCTACCAGCTCCCAAATCCTCAGGATTGCACCTGGACCACTGTCAGGGAACTGCTTCCACTGCTTGCTGAGCCGGGCCTTGCAGGGGTTTTAGAGCCGTTTCTAAAACCCCACAGAGCTGGATAAAGATTGTGCTGAGGAGCCCAGCCCAGAAGTTCCCCCATCACAGCCCTCTCAGCAGGGAGCCATGTCACTGGGTTCTGCCTGGACGGTGATTCATGACGCTACAGGCTGCGGTGCTTGTTCAGCCAGGGATCAGCGCTTATGAATTACAGAGTTATCAGCGACAGCGTGAAACCGTCGGCTTTTCCAGCAGAGAAGTGACGGATTTCTTGTCTTTTCTTGTCTTTCCTAGGTGATGAACATCCGGAAAGTCCTGAACAGAATTGAGAAGCCGCAGGGCCTTTATCCCAACTTTCTCAGCCCGGTGACGGGGAACTGGGTGCAGCGTAAGTACTGCTCTGCATTCAGAGTCCTGCTCGGAGCATTTCAGTCTCCCCATTATTCTTTAGGAAGTCGCAGCAACTGCCAGAGCAGCAAGCCAAGGAAATGTCTTGTCAGGCAGCCTGTTATACATGTGATTAAATAATGCAACCCCATTTGTAAGATGCAATATAGTAATTGTACGCTTATTCCATCAGCCTTGTTTCCAGCTGAGCATCTCACCTTCAGAGAGAATTAGAGCCTCTCTGGCACAGGAGAGGGTAATGGCACATGGTCCATCACACAAATATTAGAAATCAGCACATCTCTTTAAGCTCTCATCCTGCAGTCATCACATAGCCCACAGACCTACCTGGGAGTCAGGATGTGAAGGCTGTGAGCCGAAGCGCTATGAGATTTGCTTCCTGAGTGCGCTGCAGCAAGTCAGGAACCACCTGGAGAGGAGGAGGGCTTGCAGAGTCTTGCAACCCCCTCGGATCCAGGGATGTGTTCTCCGGGGTGCAGTGGTGTGCCTGGTACCATGGTACCTCTGCGTGGTGCCTTTTTGTGCAAGAGGGGTGAGACAAGTACGTGTTCTTCTCTCCTCTGGCGAACCCAGCACTGCAGCCATGGGCATTTCTCATGGTTTAACCCCACTCGGCAGCTAAGCCCCACACAGCCACTCGCTCGCTCCCCCACCCCGTGGGATGGGGGAAAGGATCAGAAGGGTAAAAGTGGGAAAACTTGCGGGTTGATATAAACCACAGCTCTGGGGGCTTAACTTCCCTGAACTGAGCTTAACTTTCTGCTCTGTTAAGGATTTGCTTGTTTTGACAAGGGAGAGCTGCTGGATTTCCGGTTTCTCTGTCAAAGAAAAGGGTCTTTCTGCAGAAGCTGTTTTTAACCTGTCGGTGGATTACAGTTATATTGTTTAAGCAGTTTTCTTTGAGTCGTTGCATTACCATGTGTCCCCCTGTCTCGTTGCACTGTTTGCTCTGCTAGACAGCTCCAGACCTTTTGAATTCCTGTATTAATAGCTCTGATTGTAATGGACAGGCAGTTGCATGGCTGCCATCATCTGAGACTGTGAGAAAGCTCTAGCTATGAGCAACCCCTGACCTTTAACTGCTGGCTCAGCACCTCCACTGGTGATGGACAGGGCTTGGCTTGAAAGGTGTCCCAGCAAAGCATCTTGGATGGTTGAGTTGTCCCATTAAACCAGAGCTGTCCCTTGGTGCCATGAGGAAAGAAAATGGGCTTCTGTGTTTGTCCCATTACTTGATCGTGCAAGTTATCCAGCCCCTGTGTACGTACGCCGTTCAGCTTCCCCTCCGCATTTGCCTCTGCAGAGTCGCTGCAATGTTCCATATGAAAAGCTCATCTCCCACCCCCCTGCCGCACCCCTGAGACGCCCTTCTCTTTGGTCGTTCCCCTCTGGCAGCCACACCACACGTTTTACCAGACACAAGGGTTAGTTCTGCCTAGTCATTGGTGCCGAGAGGAGAAGTAGTGCCTGTCTGAGCTATTACTGATCATTACAGAATCTTTGGGAAGCTGAAGAGCTGTGCTCTTCATTCACAGGGTTAAAATACTCAGCTGGATACTCAGAATTCACCTCTTCTGCCACTAATTTATTTCTATTTATGTTTGCAAATTTTACTTCATTGTGCTGACCTGCTCCCACCTCTTGCTGACACGTAGAGGGACCTGTTGCTGGTTCTTGAAGCTTGTTAAAAGTATTTTATTACTTGTTCTGGGACAGGTTGTTTTATGCTAAAGGACTGGAGATAACCTCCCTCCTAGACTGCCACGCCATGAGGGCAGCTCATGGCACAGGCTGTTTGTGGTAGTTGCTCACGATGTGACCTTGTGGTCTGAATCCGTATTCCAGTGAGGAAAAAGACTGATCAGCCTCTTCTGCATCTCCAGGGCTGCCAGTGAGAAGTAGATGAGGACCAGAGGAGGGAGGCAGCTGCAGCCTGCCACAGAGACGGTCCCGCTAGGCGCCAGCCTCTCATTTTCTCTTGTCAGTAAAGCTCTTTGCGGGAAGCTGTTTTTCTTGGAATTGCTGTGATTTTCTTAAAAGGTGTATCTTTGACCTGGCTGAATGAGCAGATCTTCTGAACGAAGAGGCAGTGCTGTACCTCTTCTGAGTGCGGTTGTTACCTTTAGAAAATTAAAGCGCGGTCCCCTGCTGCAATAAGAGGTTTGTTTATGCGAAGTGCCTGGGAGGCAAATGCTGGCAAAGCTGATGCCATATGGAAAGCAATTATGTACCAGAGCTCCTGCTTTGGTGATTTTATGAATGACACACTTAGGATCACAGAGCTTCTCTTTAAAGACAGGCTGTGCAGCCGCTGTTTGCAAATTGTCTGTCCCCCTTTTCTTTCTCTGAATTCACACGCCTAATCTCGTCGTTTTGCTGAGGATTGTTCTCTGGATCATTGGACACCCTGTATCAAGGATATTTCCTCTTCGGGTCAGGAAAATGCATGGTGGTTTGTCTCTTCTGTTGATAGGATTTAGTGTTTAGAATAACCCTCGGGATTTTATATACGTACAGTGAAAGGGTAAATAAAAATCTGAGCAGCCGACTCCAAAAACGCTGCTGCCTCTGCTCCCGATTGAAGGGAGGATGCATGCGGACATGGAGGGGGATGCTCTTAATTAACAGGGATGGTTCAGTTCGTGGTGGGTGATTTGTCTTGCTCTTCTCAAAAAGGGAGCACTCGGCTGCTTGAACAAATGAATGCTGTTTTTCCCCCTGCAGTATAGTTTAAAGACATAAATCCTCCCAGCCGTTCTGCCCAGCAGAAACCTGCCGCTGTCGTGTCCATTTCACAGCGCAATCCTTCAGCGTCCTCCTCGCCAGTAGGGTCACAGCATTGTGGACGCTGAACAGATAGCCTTGAAAATCCGATTTCTGCAGAAGAAAATATTCAGTGCACATCCTTGTACCTGACTTGATCGTCTTAACGCGCCAACAGTCCCCAGCCTTCCCCAGGGCACAGAGTCCCCCCGTGAGTCAGGAATACAAATGGCCTGACCGGGAGGTCCCAGCAGCAGCCCCTTGCTGGCAGCTGCGTGTGATCCGACGTGGGTTCTCCCTTCCCTGAGGCAAGCGGGCAGCACCTGGCAGCTTCATATCTGTAGAGCTGTATCAATACCTGCCGTTGCTTTTGGTTTGTGAGCTTGGATTTAGGGTGATTGCTTCATAAACAGGGAGCACCTTCACGTTGCAGTATAAATAACGGTTGCAAAATCAGACCTCGGAATAGTTTTGGTGAGGGATACTAATGCCTTGTAAAACGGCAGAACATTTTTCTTCTGATTGCACTTTCCACCTTTCTTCCTTTATGAAAAAGAAATGCTTCATGCTCTCCCCAGGAAACCGGGAAGAGGAAGGAGAGAACAAGGGCTTTAAATAGGACATGGTTGTTTGCTCTTTGTAAAGCAACTGCTCATTGTATATCATGAACCTGAAGTTCTTCCCTGCCTTTCCCCCTACAGACCATGTCTCCATTGGGGGGCTTGGGGACAGCTTTTATGAATATCTCATCAAATCTTGGCTGATGTCAGACAAGAGAGACTCTGAAGCGAAAAAGATGTACGACGATGCACTAGAGGTAAGGACCAGGTTGTATTTTTGGTGGGGGGACATAGTTCATCAGAGTGTTCCAGGGAAAAAGTCTTAGATCTTTGGGTTTCCTTGGTATTTGCTCCTGTCCACTAAATACCTTGAAATATTTAATAAGTTACACTTACTGTCCACTAATCCTGATTTTCATCCCTTTAGGCAATAGAAAAGCATTTGGTCAAAAAGTCTGCTGGAGGATTGACCTACATTGCTGAATGGAGGGGTGGTGTCCTGGATCACAAAATGGGCCACCTGGCTTGTTTCTCAGGGGGCATGATAGCACTTGGAGCCGAGCACGCTGGAGAAGAGAGGAAGCACCATTACATGGATCTCGCTGCAGAAATAACAAACACATGTCACGAGTCTTACACACGCTCAGGTAAACCTGGGGGCTGCCTGGAAAACATAAGGGATCGGCAACAGCCAGAGGAGACAGAGCTCGCCTGTGGCAGGCGGCTGCAGTGGGGTATTTTGTGCTTCAGCCACATCTGCATCCTCTGTGTGATTCTCGCTTGTCTTTTCTGGGGCGTCTAGAGAGAAGGCGGTGTGTTCTACCCAGCAGACAGCTGGAGCAGAGGGACCGGCAGATGTGAGCTCCTGTGGCAGAGCTGGGAAAGGAACCCAGAGCTGAATCCTAGTCCCACCTCCTGGTCGCAGAACTAGCCTTCTCCCAACAGGACTATAGTTTGAGTCTCTCCTTTCACGTCCCTTTGCAGACAGGAAGGGGAGATTAACAGCGATTAATTGTGAGGTGGCCCACTGTATGGAGCAGAGCAGCTGGGAAGCCCAACAGGAGAGTGCTGGAGATCTGCAGCTGCTGGTAGGAGCCAGGAAAATGCAGTTTCTCAGCCTCTCGCGGCTGCGGAAGCAGAGGCTGGCTCAGTCATTCTGTTTCACTAGTCCAGTGAAATTTGTTTTGGTGTGCTCGTCAGACAGTGCTTTGGGCGAGCAGGGACTGCGGATGAATGAGAGACCGGACAAGCTCTCTGCCCAAGGGCTTTCAG
>NW_010425155.1:57250-59242 GCF_000710305.1 Buceros rhinoceros silvestris
TGCAGCTCTGCCGAGTGCACAGGCAGCGAAGCAGCACTCTGCTTCCCGGGACCTTGTCAAGCACAGGTCTGTCTGCACTAACTGTTCCCAAAGATTGTTTCACACCTTCTCCACATCAGCAAACCTGTTGGCAGCCAGTGCCCAGCATGTTTGCTCAGTAAACTTCAAGCTAACCTGAAATGATGTTTGTAAATAACTTTTTTTTTCTCCCCACCCCCCAGCACTTAGAGAACTAAAACAAGCCACCTGAACTAATAACCCTCTGGCCATAAGTGCCTGGAGCCAATTTTCACCTTCAGCAATACCCATCAGCATAGAAAGGACAGCAGCAGGCTGCCCACACCAGTTACGGGGCCGTCGTTCCAGCAGGCTTATTGGTTTTGCAGAAAATGCCTCTGCTTGTCACCCCAGCTCTCAGCAAACCCCGTTAGATGCCCATGCAGACAGGAGGGCCCAGTGAAGGCGTGCGAAATATTTACAGAAATGGCTCCCTGGATCACAGCCTCGTGTGTAGTGCTGCAAGAGGAACCTTGGGGCATGGCCATAAGCAACCTCTGGGCTCAGGTTCCCCAGGAAGAGGGTTGGTGCTGAAGGAGGGATCTGGGTGTAGCTAATGCTTGCAGGAGATGGAGATTCTCACGTAAAGGACACTCAGAAAGACCAAGGTGCTCTGAACATTTTATTTCAAAAAAACTAGTGGAATTGGTTAAGCCTTCCTCATCAGCCTGAGGTCTTCGTTCCAAAGAGGCTGCCAGCGGGCCAGGAGGAAAGGCAGAGAAGTGGTTGCAGGTACCACGTCTTACAGCACTTATGCCGCAGTGCAGGTGAAACGGCTTCGTCCAGTGCACTGGTGGTTGTGAGACACCCCCCTGCCTGGGAGCAGTGGGTCAGTGTCTCTATGGTGGGCTGATGGCAGCGGCAGGGCTACATTTTCCTTTGAATGTGTTTTTTTTCCTGGTGGCTCTACGGGAGGATCCACCTCTCTTCTTTCTCCTCTGGGTTCTGAGTTTCAGTGATGAACTCTGCTCTCAGGGTCAGGAGCAGTGCAATTCCTTGGAGCAAAAGTGCCAGGAGCTGGGGGAGGTTTGTACCTGCCCTCTCCATGCTCAAATCTGGCCCGAGACAGTGTTTTGTTATTTGTAGCCACCCAAGAAGCACTTTGTCCTCACTGAGACAGTACCCAGACACAGCACAGGAGGAGCTGCCCCAGAGCAGCAGCAGGAACAGCTCAAGCACTCGGTGGAGTTGCCCCTGTTTTGGTATCAGCCGTGAGGGTGGTCCAATACACAGACCTGACTGATCTGCTCCTCTGACCTCTCACAGAGCACCTGGATTTACCTGCTTACCCCTCAAACTGATCACTACATGCCTGTCGTTTTTTCTAGATAGCAAACTGGGCCCCGAAGCCTTTCGCTTTGATGCTGGAAGTGAAGCCATGGCAACCAGACTCAGCGAGCGCTACTACATCCTGCGTCCGGAGGTGGTGGAAAGCTACATGTACATGTGGCGGCTGACACACGACGCCAAGTACAGGCAGTGGGGCTGGGAGGTGGTGAAGGTATGGCTGGAAAATCGCAGTAATAACTCCTACAGGCTGCTGGATTCCTACAGAAATCTTTCCTTCAGTCAATAAAAAGCAGAAGTTATTTAAATTGTGTCCGACACTAAGACATGTTAGCAACAGGGCAGGAATACACAAAGTAGCTCAATGTCGTGTGGTGTCTCTGCTGATCTTTGTTTTCTTCTCTCTTGGGCTACGCTAAATCAATCAGTCCATCAGATCGGTGCGGGGCAGTGACGCAGGCAGCGGAACAGGCTGTTGAGGTATCAGCACTCTGCAAAAAGGTGTCCGCCTGCACTGCCCAGAACCACTGGTTCATAGTCAGCGAGGAAAAACCAGCAAACCTGCCTTCGCCCTCCCAGCCAGACAGTCCCTCAGCTCTTCCTGGCTCCCAGGAACCCCTTGGCTGCTGCCCCACAGCGCGGCAGGGG
>NW_010425155.1:59349-62367 GCF_000710305.1 Buceros rhinoceros silvestris
GGCTGTGGTTCAGTGGCAGAGCCACCATTTCTCTGCTGCCAGCAAAGAGGCTCCGCAGACATCCAGAGTTGCCACTTGAGGTCTGGTTTTGCTCTCTGTGAGTGACGTCAAGGTCAATCAGTCGAGCAGAACCGGCTTTATTCCCAGAGTCTAGAGTAATCACCACACTCCTCAGAGAGAGGCAGAGGCTCCTAGACACCTGGAATTTGATTTGTAAAGCTGACTCGTAACGGAGCTGATGATGATTAATGAGTTACTCCATGCCGGTGTGTGTCACTGAGATTTCTTTTCCCTTCTCAGGCCCTGGAAAAACACTGTAGAGTAGAAGCTGGGTTTTCTGGCATCCGAGACGTTTACACCACAACGCCAACCCACGACAACATGCAACAGAGTTTTTTCCTCGCAGAGACTCTGAAGTAAGTCTGGTATCAAAGAGACCTTTCAGAGTAGCGTAATTCCTGCAGCTTCAACACTCCTGTCTTAATGAGTCTCTGGTAATTAGGGGGAAATCTTATCATCTGTGGGGAGAACTGGGCAAGGCTGTGGGGGCTGCAAAGCTTTGGTAGTTCCTCCTGTAGAACCACTGCTGTCATCAGCACTCTGGAGGTTCCTGCTCACGTGCTGGGTTTAAAGGACTCTTCCTGTGATTTAGAGCCGCCCTAAGTGGGACTGCTGTGACTGCTGAGCTCCCTTGAATGCAGCTGGGATGGTTTAAGAGGCAGAGTCTCCTTGGCCAGGTTAATGTCCTGCAGTCAGAGGAGTCCTGACTATGTCCTGATTTGCTGCCCCTTGGTGCAGATCTGCCTTGGCCGGGAGCGTGAGCTCATGTTTGCGAGGTGGCTGAGGGCAGCTGCCCATCCCGCTTTGCCTTTGCACCAGGGTGGCGGTTTCCAGCAGGAGAGCAAGGCAGGGAGTCAGGAAACGCGTCACCATAACCGTGGCAGCCCCCATCACAGCCCTGCTGACAGCACTTGCCTAGGTCCCACCTCAGTTTCCTTTAACCTCCCTTTGTGTCACCTCCTTCCCTTACGCCTCCAGGTACCTCTATCTTCTGTTCTGTGAAGATGACGTGCTGTCCCTGGACGACTGGGTGTTCAACACGGAGGCTCACCCCCTGCCAGTCAACCACACGAACTTTAAAGCAAGCGTGCAGTAGCGAGGCCGATGCCCAGCGCCCGGCTCTGCAGCGTCAGCGGGTTACTGCGTTCCCTTTCCATTAGAGGAATTTGCATCGTTCCTAAAATGGTATTTTGGGGCACTAGTCCAATTCCGGACAGTATTATATTGGGAAGACGAAACCATGACGTAAGCACCTTCTTTTCCTCTGTGAGGAGCTCTATGAGCCTGATAAAGAGATGTTTATTCTGGACCATATTGTACACAGTTCATAGACATTCCTTTATACAGAGAATTTATATGAAATCCACTGATGTTGCTTTATAGTGGCCAAAGGACTGGAAGCTCGCCATAAAACAGACTTCACACACACCCCCACACCCTCCTTGCGTTTTTCGATTTCATTGTTGCCTTTTATATACTCTGGGATTTCTCACCGTTCTAATTAACGCTGCCAGTAGCTGGGCTGTCTCGGTGGTGGGCTCTGCAGGCTCTTCAGGAAGGACAGGACAGGGAACAGGAGGGAGTTGTCCTTTATGTGAGAGAGCAGCTGGAGTGCATGGAGCTCTGCTGGGATGGGTGAGGAGCTGACTGAAAGCTTATGGGTCCAGTTCTGGGCTCCTGGGTACCAGAGAGACAGGGACATACTGGAGAGAGTCCAGCACGTGCTCTTAAACCACATTTACCACCCAGCGCAGCTCATTTCACTTTCCTTTATCGGCTTTGTGTTTTTCTACTTTTATTTGGAACTAAATGTTATGAGTCACTTGTAATAATTTCACTGCTGTAATAGTCAGATCTGTGAAACAGAATAAAAGTCTTGTAAAATGAAAGGCCTGTTTGGGTTGATCTCCTTAAAGCCATCTGCCAAAGACCCATTACATCGGGCTGGGAATAACGAGGTGACAATACTGGCTGATTTCAAAAATATTGCACAATAGCTGTTGATTTCCGGAGTAATCCAGTGTATGGACAGCAACTCCCATCTGCACCAGCTCTCTCAAATGGCTGCTTCACTGTCTGATACGGTGGTTCTACTGAACATCTTGTTTTTCTAGCAAAAAATAAACAATCTCCAGCCCAGTTCGCCCTTGTTTCTGGAGTGTAGAAACAGAAGAAAGGAACAAATTGAAGCCAGGTTCTTCCATGCCACTGACTGAGCGGTCGATCCTGCGTGGGCTCCGTGCCTGCCAACAGGATGATGGTGCCGAGGAGTTCTCAGCCCAGCCCCGGTCTCCCCCCGGCAGTCGTGAGCACCCACATAACGGTTCTGCACCATCCCCGCTCCCGGGACCCAGCAGCCTGTCCCCTGGGCACAGCGAAGCTGCACGGCCCTCTGTGGTGGAAGTTTTGATCGTTCTTGTGACATTCTCCTGGTAATTGGTTCATTCAGCAACTTGGGAATACAAAGTTGCTTTGAGCAAGTTGTGAAAACAAAAACTGTGTTTCTAAATCCGTGCCTTTGTGATTTCTCAGGAGAAATAAGGTTGTGAAATAACTTGGTATTATCCCGGGGATGAAGATGCCGCTGGGGAGCTTGGCCTGGAGGAGTGGTCATTGGTAAATAACCACCTCGCGAGTGAGCTGCGTCATCCCAGAGATTTGGATGCTGGGAAGCTGGTTTAGCTCAGAGGGGTTTATATGGGATTAGAGGAATTCTGAAAATAAGAGTATCGTGTTCTTGGAATAGCTCAAATGACTTTGCCTGGCAAAACATAACCCCCCGGACAGCACAGGACTGGTTTGCTTTAGAGATAGATCGTCAGTGTCACAGTAAAACTCTGCTTTTGTTTTCTCTTCCACACGCGTGAGCAGGACAGTGTTTGCAGTCACACCCGCCGGCAGAGCAGAGCTGCTGCTCTCCGGCGGCCCAGCGGCCGCAACCAACGTAGGCAGGTGCGT
>NW_010425155.1:62429-65005 GCF_000710305.1 Buceros rhinoceros silvestris
TCTCTCCCGGCGGCCCAGCGCCCGCCCCACACGTAGGCAGGTTCGTTGGCCGCCAGCACGCCCAACGATGGGGAGCTCACTGGTAAGTGCTGCCCCTGACGCTGCTGTGGAGCTCAGCCCCAGCCCCAGCGCAAGCTTTCTGTGGCAAACAGCCGTGCTTGGCAGCCTCCACTCACAGACCACGATTCGGTACGTGCTTCTGCTTGTGCTCACAGATACCCGGAGATAAATCCCTGAGGCCAACGGATGCGTCACAGGCAGCAAGTCGAGCGGGCCTGTGTTTAAAAGGTGTGTTCCAAGGAGCAGCTTTGTTCCAAGGCCTGGCCCTGATCCGCGACCTGCATTTCCATGTCCTACAGCAAGGCAGGTACAGAGATGTTTGCCCTGCTGGTGTCTTGAAACACTTCTGCTCTTTTCCTCACCCCTCGGTGCACCTCGAGCCTTGGCTGGATGCTCAAGCAGAGCCCTCGGCTCTGGGAGCCCTGAGTGCGGGAGCAGCTCTGGTATTTCAGCCCTTCCCTTGCACCCACCCTGTGTCCTCCCCACAGGTGGGATGTGGGACTCGTGTTTGTCCCAATGGGAATCCCTTTGTTTTCAGGCTGTGGGGAGATAAATAAACGGGGTGTTATGCTGAACCAGAGGTTCGGGTTGAAATGTCGGATGGAAAAGATCTGGGGAGGTGGGTGTCTCCAAGTCTTCCATCCCTGCTACCAATCTCTCACTAGTTCTCTTCTCGGCCGGGCTCTCCCTGCTGGCCCAGGGAACATCTGGGAGAGCTTTTCCTGCTGGGTGAATTGTTCTGCTGGGACTCTCCTTTGGATACCGGCGTGGCTGGGTGGGCCACGCAGCAGATGTCGGGATATTTGAAATTCTTCCCGAGTGCTGTAATCTGTAACCTCCAGCCCCAGCAGTGCAGAGCCAGGAGCTGCTGCTCTTGTTCTCTTTTGAGGATTATTTCCCAGCAGATGCCCTGAATTATTTCACCTTTTGTCTTTCATTCTTTTTCCTATCAAATAATTCATCCGTTTGTCATCTTTATACGGTGGCTGATGACACTGGAAATGGTTCAGATGTAAAATGAGCCCCTCTGCTTCTCATCTAAATGGCACCGTGGTGGTTCTGCCCACCGCCCTCTCAGGTCTCCCTCTCCATCTCGGTGGCTGCGGGCTTTGTCATCTCCTGTCACCTCTTGCTCTTGCTCATTTTGCAGACACCCGGGTACATTTATCCTGTGTCAAAGCTATCTCGTCCTGTTACGTGTTGTGCTCTAAAGGTATTTGCCAGCTTATTTGAGGTAAGCGACAGCTCCCCACACTTCACCACCCGACCTAATGAATCTGGGGAGTTCTAAAGCCCATCTGCGTGAAGTGCTGGAGCCCTTAACTCATTCACAGCCATCTGCACCAGATGTTACCTCAATGCTCTGTTAATGCAGATGCTCCCATCTCCTCCCCGTGGCCCCAGCCCTGGTTCTCTGAAGGATGGGGCGAGGTGGAGGGCAGTGGCAAGAGCTTCATGAACGCTTCCTTCTGTGGTGGCACAGCAGAAGGAACCTTCTTCTGCCTCCTTTGGCCACGCAGGTTTAACAGCACTGACCTGAGCTACGAATAACAGAGCGTTTGTTCTGGGTCTGATCCACTGTGTTGCCCAAGTTTGCACTGTTACTGCAAGAGCGTCACCAAGGGCTACGTGGGGATACACGGCAGAGAAAGGAACAGTGCCCAGGTCCCAGGGCTGTGCCTCCCCTTCACCGCCCCAGTCCTGCTCCCTCCAGTCTCACTCGCTGTGGCCTGCAGGCAGCTGCAGGGTGTGATATTTTTGATCCTGTCCTGGGAATCGCTCAAAACCCCGCACACTCCTGACCTGTTCTGCCGAGCATTACCAGCCTCTTCCTCCTTCCTCGACGCAGCTGCCACTGCTCTCTTAGGGGCTCGGTCACGCTCTCCTCATCTCCAACCAAAACGCTCTTTAAACCTAAAACAAAAATGATTAGGCAGGCTTAGGAAACAGCAAAAGCTTCAAAGGATTAAATGCTAACGCTTCCTGCTGCCCTCAGAGAGATCAAACATTCTGCACTGTTAGCCCTGCAGCAGCAGAAAACGGTACTAAATCTTCCCCGGCAATCAGGGGATTTCGGTGGCGGTGCAGAATCGCATGCGAGGAGGAGCAGGAGCCTGATTTACGAGGAAAGATTAAAATGACTCCACAGATACCTCTTGGCCCAGGCGCTGCTAAGGAGCGATGCGACAACCGGTGCACCCGAAGGGCACAAAGGGGAGGGTGGAAAAGTTTGGGGTGTCATGAAGGATGAAGAAATGACTCAAAATGCGGGGTGTTGGTAGGAACGGCTCTAAAACTGGGGGGTCATGATGCGGCTGGAGGCTGCTGGCTGCCCGGTCCTTCCCAGCCCTGCAGTCCTGGGGCTGAAACTTCATCGAAAACCACGGAAAGCAACGAGATGGCTCAAAAGTCCTCAAAAAGGGGGTTTGAGGGACAGCGCGAAGGTCTCGCCGGGGCCCGGAGGAGGGGGAGAGGAGGCCAGCCCCCGTCCGGCCCCTCTCCCCCTCCTCCGGGCC
>NW_010425156.1:0-20135 GCF_000710305.1 Buceros rhinoceros silvestris
CTACTGGTTTGCCTTTGTATCATATATATACGTATATATATATATAGGTTTGTAGTGTTTTTAAAGTTTGTTTCAGTTTTCAAAAAAAGTATATTAGAGGTCTCATTAATTCTTTTTTCTCCCTTCCCCTATCTCTGGTGGGATAGGGAAGGTACAATCGTCACCTGGACCTTGGCTAACCTCGGCCAAACCGGTGACAGTGACTAATGCAAAAGCACAAGACATACAACTCATTTACAGCTCACCTTTGGACCTTGTCTTCCTGGGTATCCTGGCAATCCGGGTACACCAAGCTTGCCCTGCAATAAGAAGGCAGTGTTAAATGTCACGTTACCATCCTTAGTGGTTCAACAAAGTTTTACAGAAATTATTTTTCCCACAACTTAGAGTGATGATAATTCTTGGAATATAATATTCAATCAAACCACTTGCTTATTTACACTATTAATTTCCAGTGGGCTTAGTTCCCCAAACTTAAATAAAAGTCCCACTCTGATGAATGAGCTCAGCAAAGCCAATACCTCAGTGACTTCTTTTTTTCCAGTGAAGTGCTGTGTAGTGATGTGGGGCTGAGGACATTAAACTATTAATATTCTCTAAGAAATCAGGACGTTAAAAGGTTTAAGTGAGAAAAAAATCCTTTTTAATTTATACTGTGTGATGGTTACTTTGTTTCCCACAGATTTTTATCAATAGGCATTTGAAGAATCAACTTTTTACTTGTATGATTCCAAACTGTTTGAGACTATGATAAATCATACTCCACTATATGCTGACAATAGATTTGTCAACAAATATTACCAACTTGTTATGTTCAGAAAGGACAACAGGATGAGCAGTCTGATCAACACTGACATTAACCACTCCTAGAAATGAAATACAGTACCCTACCCCACTGAGTTGGTCCCTTCGGACCTCTAGAGGATGAGTGATGGTTTGCCACTTTCAAAGATAAGGGAAAGCAATTTCATTCTTTGAAAGATAAGAACTCTGGGGAATTATCTGCCTATTTGCCTGTATTCTAGACTATCACATTTTGGAAGTCTCAACAGAAAAGATATGATTATACAATATAATATGGTATACTCTGCAGCAGCCTTATATAATGAAAAAAGGAAGGAGAGCCCTGCATGGGAAGGGAAATTTGCCAAAATAAACATGTCTATTTGTACAAAATGCAGCACATGAGTAAAGATGTGGCGTATTATTATATTCCTGTAAGTGCATGTGTCTGGCTGACACTAAAAAAATTCTTCAATTTATGAAAATAATTATAATGCTGCTGGGTACATGCCCCACTGAAACAAGTTGCACACATTACAAGGATTGAAATGTTCTGCAGCATGACAGCACATCAAACTCTTCCAAATTCACTGAAAGTTTTGTCCCTGCTTTGATGATTAATAAGCCTAGCAGCCTAGGTTTTGAGTGTGGATATGGATGGGTTTTTGATTATGAGCTCTTTACTGATACATTCCTCATTGTTTTGGCACCATACTTGGCATTTCCTTTACTAAGCAAAGCCAGCATTGGACCTACCTGGGAAAAAGAGTTTTCTTATCAGGGAATCAGATGAATGTAGAAAATAAGAGACTACTCTACTTTCCTTACTACGGAACAGTACTACAACAGAAGAGTAGTACTTTTGCATTAAATAAGTAAGGGAATAGGACACCATTAACTGGTCTTACAGGTACTTCCCTAATATTTTGTGGAGATCTAGGAGTTCACAAAAATTATTCTAGTCTCTTCTCTCTCTGCTAAAATAAGTATCAAAGAACCATCAATAGACTTCTTCTTTGACCCACTCTGTTTTGGCCAAGTATCCACAAAATATCCACAGAAGATGTTTGACTTTCAATGGTCAAAAAAACGTATAAATATTTCTAGAAAAGGGAAAACTTTGGATCTAAAATTCCAAGCCCAGCTAAAAGTGTTATCAACACCAGTAATTTTTTCAATTATCTGCTGATATTTAGGGCTTCGGATTCTGGAATTGTGAGAATGTCAGAGTCCCATATGTGTCACAGTGAAGAAGAAATGCTTGAAAACATGAACATGTATTCATATTGAGTAATTTGAATAAGAAGAATTAAAAATAACTCAAATTCTAACTTAAAAACTAACAACTGTAAAACAAAGTTTGGTTTGTTTACTTTTCTTTTTTTCTAAGGTTATAAAGCCTTGAGAAAGATGGACTATTTTGTAGATGCCTTCAGTCAATTCTTCTGCAGATATCATGACAACAATACAAATTTTTGTAAGATTCCTAATATTCTTACATTTTTATCAAGTCGGCAATACTGAAAACAACCATTGCCATGAAACATGCAGTTATTACTGGAGAATACAAATACATTGTGGGTTAAGATAATACGACTCCGATAACACCGGATTGTTTTGCTGATCTGTTTAAATCTGAGTACACTGGCTTTCTCGTGTGAACTCAGCTTGCGTTCATGTAGGAGAATAGTTCTGAGGGGTTTTTTTTGTATGTCCTTTGATTCATGACCTAATGAATCAATTCAATGACCTAATAGCTGGTAAGATATCTCACAAAACTGTGGAGAACATTAATTCATAAATAATTCACAACAGTTAAGTAAATCTAAGAATAAACCATTTTTGTAATGAATGAACTGAGGTTTTGAATATATAATTCTCTAATTGTTGTTTATGAACATCATTAAGGTTTATATACAGCCCTAACATCTTTCTGAAGTTCTACTAATGACATACTTGCAAAAGCAGAAACTTTAGATGCAAAGAGTGTTTTTTCACAAGTTTGATGAAGCAATTCTTTTCTTCCTGGCAAAACTCTCAGCCGTGAACCTTGGTACTGTTTTAGTAGTACCACAAACTTACTAAGATTTTGATAGGTACTTCCAAAGACTGTATACAGATAACAAGACAGAAAGAATAATTAATCATTATGTCGAACTGGATATTGCTGGGAAATACTAATTGTTCCTATTTCAAAAACAGCAAAACTGAGAAAGAAATGTAAAATGTACATTCTGTCCTATTATTTTCAAGACAGGACTAACACTAAAGCCACAGTTAGCCAAAAAAATTAAAGGGAAATATTTTCATCAGCATCTTCTCACTTTAGTGAAGTATAGTATACACATTTCTGAACTATCATTTTTGTTTTATTTTGTCATGCTTTCCAATTTTCCAAAATGCCACTGTGGAAATCGCCTTTCATTTCTGATGCTGTCACCCAGTGCAATATGGTATCTGCGCACACATTCCTCAGCCTCCTTTCCTCCTGTATATCAATTTCAAGTGGTTTTTGTTAAGGTCAGAGATTTGTACTTCTGTTTTTGCTTGTTCTCTCCTGTATTTCATGTTACCATCCTTTTTTTCAGTTCTCCCTTCTAACAGCCCCTTTAACCTATGGCAACCCAGTTCTGCATTTTTATTTCCTGTTTAAACCAATCTTCATGTCACAGTTTGTCATAACATGTCTGTGAATATTAATTCACTCTCCAGCAGTACCTTTATCTTCCTCTGTGTCCAACTATTGTCCTTGCATCATATTTTCCTTAGCTAGCATGTATGTACAAATTACACTGTATGTAATTTGGGATAGGAACTTAGCTGCCTTACATGCTGAGGACGTACTATAATGCATTTTTTTATATTTCGAAATAATCATTCCTAATACTTGTTCAAAAGTGAACTTCAGTGGTTTGCTGTAGTAGTGTCTTGTAAAATGTACTGTTAGGTAGCAAAGATTCTGCAGATCTGGAAGTTCATTTTTTCAGTGGTGAAGACCATGGACTGTATCTACGTTATGAGGCAATGACAGGTTTATTCTGATATCTGGTTACTGACCTTTTCCCCAGCTGGACCAGCAGCACCTGGGTCACCAGATGGACCTGCTCGACCTTTTGGACCTTCTGGACCGTCTTCTCCTCGTGGACCTGGCTGACCAATTTCTCCCTAAAATACATCAACTTACGAATGTGAAACAATTGCCTTTGTGCAATACTAGAGAGACTACCTACAATTATTGAAAATAAGTTTTCAGTAAATGTAAATAGAAATTAGAATCATAGAACATATAATACAATTATAGAATAGTTTAGGTTGGAAGGGGCTTTTAAAGGTCGTCTAGTCCAAACCCTTGCAATGCACAGGGACATCTTCAACTAGACCAGGTTGCTCAAAGCCCTATCCAATTTCCAGTCAGGAAAATACCACTGCTTATGTTTATTATATAATTGCAAATACATATAGATTAGGCACTGAATAGTACTTTCACAAGGGTAGGAGCCCAGTCTCCTTGCCCGGATAGAGCTGCATTTGGAAACTGCATATTCTTATTTTTCCTTCCCTAAATTCTTGTGAAGACATTGACTGTCCATAGAAAAAAAATGTCTGTATCTAGTACTTCTGTGGATACTGTCTTCACAGTTATTTATATATAGACAATGCAAGAACCAAATCTCTGGCTCAAACCTGTGCATGCAGATAGAAACAATTTATAAATATGCAGAATAGAAATAATTTCAGTTAATTTAGCTTTTGTGTTATTTTTGGTTTAAATTTTTTTGTTCTTTTCAGTGATCCTTTCAATGTATAACACTTAAACTTTTTAGGAACACATGGGCTATGAATAAATGCTTACCCGGTCACCTTTGAGGCCCATGTCACCTTTAAATCCTGGAAATCCATCTTCACCCTAAAAAAAGGCAGAAACACATGAAATGACTTTTAGTAATAGAGAGGAAATACGTACACTACAGATTACAGTAATTTTCATAAAGTGAGAACTTCTGACACCAGAAAATGCAATACAGCTACTGCTGTTTTAGAGGAAGTATAGCAGTGCACTATACAAAATGACCGTTTGGTTTGAAAGTTCCTATTAACAGCCATTTAAAGCTGTTTAAAATCTCCTTAAAGACAGAGACAGTATAATTCTTCTGTTTTATTATGAATTATCTTACAGAGTCTTTTCTTAACTTCTAAACACGTCTGACTATTGCTCTTTTTAATAAGGTTTTCCTTATGGATTCCATCCATTTAATTGGTGGCAAATTATTCAGTGTTGTTATTTTTGAATAACTGAACCTCCCCTTTAACGAATTTTTCTTTTAAACCAGTGTCTTAACGGTATCATGAAAAGACTTTTAAAAAATTGCATGGTTGTGACATCTTAATAATAATTTTAAAAGACATACATTAATGTTCATGACCTAAAAGTCATCTCTACATGATAGTTCAATGTCAGGCGATATTCAGCCCTGCCTACTTTCATTGCTGATGGGATTGAAAGAAAGTAGAAAAAAGGAAATACATTAAGACCAAATCCATTTACAGTGGCAAAACAGGTGCACGGCACTGTTATTCCCACTTGGAATTACTTATTTTCTGCTTAGTAAATTCTGACAGATAATTACTGCAAGCCTTTTGATAGATCTCAGTGCTGAAGTACAAGCAGACAGTACTCAGACATCTACACCTGTATGAGTTAGTTCATATACAAACAGGAATCTCCAGAGCTGTTCAGTGGAGTGTTCACAGCTTGCTCTAGCAAAATGAATCAGCTTTTGGTTCCCTCTTTCTTAGACTAACTCATCCTACAACCACTGCTCCAATATCCAGACAATAAAGGTTACAGACTGCATTTTGATCTGTTGGTTTTTATCTGATCTTATCCTGAAGGCAAAGGTCTTTGTGATGAATAAGTACATAGTAAAATGCTTTATAATGATATTGTTAGGGTTTTTATATCCTGAAGTAATATTGCTGATTAGAATCTGAGTAACATTTGGACTGTTAATTAAGCCAGGAAAGACTGATATTGTGCTCCATGTTGCTGAAAAAAAAAAAAAAAAAGAAAAGAAAACCATGAAAGGCCTTCTATTTCATCCTCACTCTGAAAAAAAAAGTTTGCATTTTCCTTTCTTGGGCCCAGAAGAGGTTTATCTTATCCCTGATCAGTAACTCAGACTGCAAGGCTAAAGCCATTTTGACTCTGTTCAGAAGCAGTCATACTGCATGCAACAAATAACCCTAGAAAGGGTGATAGAAATAGATTTGCTAGTGGTAAACAGCTCAAAATAGCTGAGGAGATGTTAAAATAAATTTAAAAAAATCAAATCAGAAAATATAGTTTCTCAATAGTATGTGTTCATGTAGAAAAAGATGAGGTGAATCATTGTGATTCATTGAAAAAAAATACTAAAATAATTATAAAAGCAGGTTTCCTATGCTGACTAGATGGTGAAACTAAGTTTTATATGGTCATATTATATTGCATAAATTAAAATTTCAAGGTGGTCTTTCTTAAAATTTAGAGAGAGGTGAAAAAGGTAGAGTGCAGAATACATGAGAAATGCTTTAGTCAGCTATGGCCATGGACACTAATAATTATATCAGAACACTTTGCAACATATCAGCAAGGCCTGAATATGTGACAACTACTGACCAAATGACTGCCAAATGAACCGAAACGTCAGCTTTCACAGAGAAGTTCCAGCTATTTGGATCTACGAGAGGATGATATTATTCCACGTAGGAGATTGCTGAATGCTCTATTTCCTCTTTTGCTGTCAATAAAGGATAAAATAGTTGGAAGGTTCTAGTCAAATTTACGGGTGACTACAGAGATGGACCTCTTCTGACATCCCTCAGACCATTTCAGGTCTGCAGAAGCTTTCCTGAAAGGTCATTTTCTTTATTTCTGTCTCTTACTGTGCTTTCCCTCTTGTAATGGCATCTGAGCAATTTCAGTAGAAAAGGCCTGTGTAACAGACCTTTTAAGCACTGTGAGGACAATCTATGCAACAGCTTTGTGTGACCTTTAGAGATATTCACTAGAGTTCAGTGTCTTGCTGCAACTGTAAGACCAATTTGTAGGAACTCAGAAATTTTGTGGAGATTATGCTCATCAGTATTGGTTGATACATACAATACATAAACACACACACACATATATATTAAGCTTATTTATATGAGAGTCTTGCATTTTGTCCTAGCTGGATATGATCACTCAATAAGGCACAAGAAAAAGCTGATTTTCTGAACTGTCCAGTCTCTTTCAGCTTATATTTAATGAGCAGCTCTAAGATGAGTATGCAGACTAGACAAACTGTGGTTTAGGAAAGCCTGAAAACATATGGTAGCTCTTGGCATCCAAGGCTGAAAGACAGCTCTCTAGTGCTGAAATCAAGGCTTTTTGGCAAGGCTGAGTCTTCTGCTTTAGAAACAGATATAAATATATACACAGTAGCCACCAGAGCCACAAGCCTGGGTTTGCCTATGTGATCAGGAGGTATGACTGAAGGTGTTTGTTATCTGTCTTTCACGCTGAGTGCTGAGGAAAGTGGGAGTTTAAACCAATACCGGCTTTAGTTTCAGCCACTGCAGACCATCAGAAGTCAGCAGACACTGCAGCAGTTGATGTTTGCTCTAGTAAGAGCTCTATATACAGAATTAATGGTATCGGGGGATGTAAAAGCTTTCCTCATATTCATATATATGCATCTGACTGGGGCTGTCCATCACTTTGGTAAAGACAAAGATCTGGGTCAAAAGTACCATGAACCCAAAAAGCCATTGAAATATGTCCACAAAATACAAAAAATCTAGCCCACAGCTCTGTGAAAACAGCTAAAACAATACGATTGTCACCACAAGTATCTCTGATGCTCAAGCTTCTCAGTATCCACCATAGTATCTTTCAACAGGAAAAAGGATGTCTAATTCTCTACTTACGAGCACCTTAGAGAGAAGTTACTTAAACTGCATCCAGAACTATTCTAATAAATGAAGGTTTTATATTCACTTTGTACCACTGTAAATAACCATGGAGGTCACTGATTTATGAATTGGGTTTGCTATGTCTTCAGGGTAAGGCAAAAATAAACCCACTGCTGCAAGAGAAAACACACCGCAGTGAAGGAGACAGAAGATGTTGCAGTGAAATAAGAAAAACAGAAAAAGGGAAAGGAATTAAATACAGTGAGATTTACCTTTTCACCTTTGGATCCCTTGAGACCACGGACACCATCAGCTCCCTAAAGAAAAAATATAAGAAATTACCCACATGCATATATTCAAAAAGGGGTGGGGAAAGGAAAGTAGTAATTAAATCTTACCTTTACACCACGAGGACCTGGATAGCCAATTGGACCCTGAGGACCTGGAGGCCCCTAAAATATATTGAAGTAGAGAACTTTGTTTTTACAGTACTTGGTTAGCAAGCAGTTCTGTTCTGAGTCTAATCCTTGTTCATTCACAATAACTCAGCAGTCTTGTGTGAGACATCAAAATAACACTGGGCTGCCTGCCACTAAGAAATGTCATGGCACCACAAAGAAGCCTTCAGTGTCACTACAGAACTATTAACAGAATTATGAACTTAGTTCTACTTGTACATTTGGGAGACACCTATCCACAATTCAAATTTACCAAAATAATAGTAATTGGAAAATGTAATAAACAAACAAAAAAGATGTCAATTAGAAACCAGTGGTGTCTTACTGTAGAAAATGTATATGTTAATTATAATGATAACACAAGACAAAAGTAGAGATCAAAACAATGATAATAATAAATATCATGGTCTTTAAAAAAACACAGAGATTCCAAACCTGAGAACCAAAAGGCTCATGGTGCTATCAATACTGCCTGGTGTCTGGATGCTGTTACTACAGTTTGCTGAGCATTTTAAAGATGCTTCACTTCAATAGCATGCAATCCAATGGCAATGTCTAAAGAAACTGAGTTCTGTTAACAGTGGAAGCAAGGAAGTCTGGAAAGATACATCTCTGTGTCTGAGACTGAGCTGCTTCATTGATTCTTTGATGTCTGAGATAGATAACAAATTCTCGGATGTCTGGACAGATAACAAAATCCTTTCCTAATGGGGCCATTTTTACAACACTTTTAGAATGTCAACATCTCAGAAATGTTCTATCAAATTTGGCTGAAATTGATCGTACCTTCAAAAGACATAAGGAACTACTGACACACCTGTACTTTGAAAACATAAAGCTTTATTTTCTTAAGAAATCAGGGTAAAATCTACAAGCCTCTAACAGATAACAATATTTTGGACAAAAAGTAATATGCTGGTGTCAGTGGAATTGTACTTTCTGAAATGTCCTTTTCATTAATTCACCCTTTTTAACCAGAGTACAACCTTTTAGTATTGCCATTGCAATCAGTACTGCAAGTGAAACTGATTTCAGGTGCTATAAAGGATGCTATTCTGGATAAATAAGGGTCAATATTGATCAAGCAGAACTCTTTAAAGAGCACCAAGACCCTGCAGTGCTTCATAAAAAATAAAGAAATTACTTTTCACTGCCACTGACTTGACAGTGATCTAAAAAATACTATGTTTATGCATGATTTGTAAATCTTCAAAAATGGAAGTTCTGAAGAACCCTTGGAGGTACTCTATGCAATGCAATTGCAAACTCAAACTATTTGCAAGTTAGTTATATGAAATGTATGCACCTTTTATTGATTGCCATTCTGCCAACTCCACAATAACCTTTATTTTAAGAAAATAATCTCTGTATTATTTAGAATCTCTATAATATCTAAACATAATAAATATTTTTGACTGCACGCAGATGCTTTGAATGTGTCATGGGTTTTTTATTGTCTTTCTAAATAGTTCTTGGAGCAAAAAATATGTCGTAAAGCTGAAAAACTGCCAAAGGTTTTCTTGCAAGATATGTAAACAAATGGAAAAAATTTAAAACTTACCAATGCACCTTTATCTCCAGATTGACCCTCTTTGCCAGGATGACCCTGATATAAGAGAAATGTATCTGATTTGGAAAATACTAATTTTTTGGTAGTGACATTTTATTGTAAACCCACAATTACTTAACAATCTGAATGTCAGGTCACTAATCAACATTCTTCTGTATTAGAACACACACACGAAATTCTGATATTTTCCCTTCAATACCAATTTAATTTACTTATCAAAGGAAAAGGTGGACAATATTTATGTTAATGTTTTCAGGAGTGTCCTGATCATCCCTTCTGTTAAGTTAATATTTCAGTAGTAAGAGGTTTTTACAGAATCACAGGTCCAGCTGTTAACCCAGCACTGCCAGGTCACTACTAAGCCACGTCCC
Source organism: Buceros rhinoceros silvestris (assembly GCF_000710305.1). Lineage (NCBI taxonomy): Eukaryota > Metazoa > Chordata > Aves > Bucerotiformes > Bucerotidae > Buceros > Buceros rhinoceros. The sequence goes on from NW_010425156.1 coordinate 10,116, forward strand.
CAAGCACCACATCTCTACATCTTTCAAATACCTCCAGGGATGGGGACGCCACCATTTCCCTGGGCAGCCTGTTCCAATGCTTGACAACTCTTTTGGTAAAGAAATTTTTCCTAATATCCAACCTAGACCTCCCCTGGCGCAACTTGAAGCTGTTTCCTCTTGTACTATTGCTTGTTACTTTAATGCAAAACACTCAGATTTGATTTTGAAACAAGCAGGGTGAGTAATATCACAGCATGAAGACATTTGCAAAATTATTTATGGAATTTATGGCAGGAGTCAACAGAAGGCTGATCTAGGTTTAATGTTCTATGTCTTTGTTTTAAACTGTGACTTGCTTTTAAAACAAAACGTATTTATATCTTAGTCTTTGTTCTATATCACAGTGACGTTAATACTGCACTGCTCAGAACATTACCCAATCCATAGTTTTTATTTCTTACAAAATTTACACTTAAAAGCTGCAAAATTTAAAGGTAATTTAATGAATCTAAAGGCTAATCGAAGTGTATTGTTTATATTGTTTATGAGAACCAGTCAGGAATTTTCTATTTATCAGTCATATTAGAGAGCACAGTAAATCGCTAGGTTTGCCAAATGTGTGGTCCCACATGACATGGAGCCATTTACTAAAACCATTCATGTTTTGGTGTCATTGATGTCCCAAAATGTTTTCAGTCTGACAAATATGACATGACTGTGATGTGGTCATTAATCTTATATGACAAACCCCTGGTGCTTATATTCAATTTTCTGGCCCTGGAAAACAGTTTAAACTACGTTCTTTATTAAAAGAATTAGTAAAATAAAAAGTATTTGATACATGCTTATCAGTGATTGTTAATTTTCCTTTAAGGAGTTTGTCTTACATTTAATATTTTTTATTTGTTTTGTAAAATGTATGTCAGTTGTTTAACAGTAATCTCCCAGAATTCTTCCTGTGGACAAAATTTTAAACCTTTCTCCAGGCCCATATCAGAGGTCTCTATAATATTAGATGACTTTAAAAATGCTGCTCTTAAAGAGCGTATTTGTATCCTTCTAGATTTCCACTAATTCCAGTATAATATACTCTCAACAGTGTATCCCCTTCAAAACAGAAGGACAGATCCTCACATTGAAGAGAAACGAAATAGCTAGCAAAAATTTTCCTGAGCTCTTGAAATAAAAGTCTTGAGCTTCCACTTGATCGTAACACATATATCACCAGAGCAGGTACAAAGCTGCTTGCAATCAGGAAGGTATTGCTCTCTGCCTTCAATGACTGGTATAATTCTACGGTTATAAAAATGTCACGTCAACTAGAGAGGACTTAGTTTAACTTGCTTCTCCCACCCTTCTTCTGAACAAATTGACCTGTGCGTGAGAGATAATATTGGGTAGGTGCACTGGGTCCGTCTGGGAGGTAGTTCAGTTTCTTCACAGCAGCCCATATAGCGCTGTGGTTTGGATTTTTTACTAGAACTGTGTTGATAAGACACCAGTGTTTTGGCTGTTGCTGAGCAGTGCTTGTACTGCCTGAAGGTTTTCTCTTTGTCCCCTTCTAACCCCTCAGTGAGTAGGCTGGGAGAGGACAAGAAGCTGGGAGGGGACACAGCTGAGACAGCTGGTATTCCCTGCCATATGATGTCACGTTCAGCAATAAAAGCTCAGGGAAAGGAGAAGGAAGGAGGGGACATTCACAGTTACAGCATTTGTCTTCCCAAGTAATCCTTACAGGTTTTGAAGCCCAACATTCCAGAAACCATCTGCTATCTGCCAGCATCCCTGTGTGGGAGGAGTGAGAGAGTGACTGGGTGGGTGCCTGCTGACTGAGGCAGCCCATCACGGCACGGGTGTATATCAGGTACAGACCTGTGCTAACACCTGATTACCTCTTACAGCATTTCCCTCCCTCTTTTAACAAGGTGCAGATTTTTAAAAAGATGCTTAGGTTTGGAAATTAATATTGTCACCAGCATGCAGAAAAGGATAAGGGAGAAAGTTCAGATGTGTAGACAATGGTTCAAGACAGAGACTTCCAGCTGGTCTACCACTGCATATTTAATGTTATCCATCAAAATGGTACTTTGTCGGGTAAAAGAGACCTGAGAGACTTGAGTACAGTTCAGTATTTGTAATATAAGCATCTATGCAGTGAAACCCCTGTAATCAGTTCTGTTGTTCTTACCCTAGCAAAATCCTGCTAAAAGTCAGGTTTAAGAAACTAAGATTTATCATGAAAGAAAAATTATAAGGGAAAAGAGCATGGGGAGGAGAAACATGGCCGGAGAAGTCACACTGACTGTCTATTGGCTCTTGGTGGTATAAAAAGATGGTTTAGATGCAAGAAAAATAGCGCATATGCCTGTAATTATGAACAATGATTCCATTTAATGCCCAAACTGAGCAATGCCACTCAGGTGGTTACACTCTCTGTTCGCAGGAGTGAATGCATCCTCAGAGCTAAGCTGAAATCCTTAGTGATCAAGATTCTAAAGTTTGGCTTAGGTCTGTCCCAGCGTAGACAATGAAAGAAGCAGCCCAAACATGCAATAAGCACCTTAGATCAGGAAGCAGAGAAAGATCTTGTCTATTATATGTTTCCTCAGAGAACAAGTGGTGAGAAATTTTACAGATGATTTGCTTTTCCATACTGACATAACAGGACTACAGTGAAACAGTATCTGGCCCTTTGTGTGTCAGGTTATTTACACATCCCTGAGATGTTTCAGATGCTTTTCATCATCTGGGAAAACATTTTAAAAGCCCACAGCCATTTTTAGCAGCTGCTTCAAAAATGTAATTCTCCTAGTTTTAACAGATCAAATGATACAGGCATTTTAGATGGATTTTTTGTTGCCAACTAGGACTACCAGTGCTCTTACTCTCCATTTTCTTTTTGCAAGACAGGTATCCAGAAATATTTATTACTTGTTAGAGAAGTATTTAAACACTAAAGCGGTGAAATATTTGGTACTTACAGGAGGCCCATCAGAACCAGGAAGGCCAGGAAGGCCAGGCTTGCCTTGAGGTCCCTAAACGCAGTAACAGAGACCCATTTTAAGAACAATAGTGAACATTCTCTCATTTGCTATCATCTTTGCTGAAGACTGGTATGCCCTAAATCAGCAAACTACTTTAATCTTTTTAGTATTTTAAAACAAAGAGCAAACCTACCCCAGGTGTAGAGTAGCTATGATTAAAAAAAAAAAAATAAAATACTAATAATTAAAAAAATTAGGAGGGGAAAAGGAAAAAGAAATCCATGCATATTCAACACATTCGACTCTAAGAGCTAAGGATATAAAATGTAGTTATACCTAAATCCCTTAATATGGATATGAGAGATAAACCAAAAGAATAACAAAACTAAACTCAGAAGCTCAAGGCCAGTTCTACAATCTTCAGCCAATACAAATCACATGTAGTTTTCAGTGAGATGCTTGCCTGAGAATGGGCTTCAGGAATTACTCTACAAATGTACACACACACAACACAAAGTGGTAAAGAATTCTCCAGTGTACAAAATTAACTGTTATTTAGAATTTCAGGAATAAAAAATTCATCCTATGAAAGATACCAATGAGACCAAGAGGCAATGAGTACAGGTTACAGAACTCCAGTACTCATGGTTCATCTTTGTGGCAGCCCCTGGAACATGTACATTGTGGACCTAGCCCATTTTGCCAAAATAAGACTTCATAGGCACACAGGCAGGTGTCTCCTACAATCCCCTTCAATTTCTCCTAATATATACACTAACGAGTGAAGAGGAGCAAAAGCAAAGTAGAATCAATAGAGCCGGAATTCAGCAATAAGGTGATAAAAGTAAAATTAGTGTGAAAATCAATAGTGACATTTTTGAAATTAACAGAAGACAGGTTTCAAACCACAAGAACATGTAGAAACAGATTAGGAAAAATAAAGCCAAATGACACTACAGTATGCCAGTTACACTGCAGAGTTATGTCAAAATATAATACTTGATAAAAGAGAACAAATCAGACTTCAGTAGGTAAAACTTTGTTATAAAGAAGAGATTAACAAAAATAATTTGTATATCTTGTTCTGAAATTAACATACAAGTACACATTGTTTAATGTTAGATGAGATTCCAAAACTAATAATAGGAAATTAATCCAAAATAAAGGGAGGAAATTATGCCTGTGAAAAAATGCATATGAGAGGAAAGCCAGGTTTCCATTGGTTATGCATTTACTGGATGACTTCAGGAAGATCTGCTAATTTTGCGATCTTAGGTTGCTATTTGGTAAAAGATAGCGAAGCTGTTGCACAGAACTGAGTGTGAAATACCAGAACAATGCTGTAACTTACTTTTTCACCAGGAGGTCCAATAGGACCTTGTGGACCAGGAAGACCCTATTAAAAAGAAACCAGTGTGAGAAATGAGGGAGAACAATGTACTTACATTCACCCTACTAAAGGTCCCTCATTAATCTGTTTAAACACACTGGCAAATATAAGTGGCTTCCCCCCTCACCCCCCCACCCCCCTCACAAGTTAGATCAGGAGTTTTGTGTGAGCTTTTTGCACAAGCCACTATTCTGGCAGTAGGTCTGTAACAAGATCCTATTCAGAACCCTCCTCCAGGTGTGGCCGTTCTTGCTGCATTCCAGGAACGCTGAATGAGTCATTTTTCTCCTGAATGAAAAATCCCTCTGAAAGCTTACTTGAAAACTCTGTTCCTAGTGCCCTTGACACATTTGCAGCATTATTTATAAAATCCTTGAAGCTTTATCAGTTTTTCACATGAAAAGGTTATTTTAGTAATTTTCATTTATTAAACATTTGCTGCACATTACATCGTATTTCTTGAGAGTTATTTTAAACTTACTTGTGGGCCTGGAATTCCTTGCTGACCAGGAGGTCCTGGTTCCCCTTGAGGACCCTACCATGCAAAAAAAATACCAGGGCATTAGGTTTGCATTTCTGCACTACAGATCTTCATTGTCAGGTCTAAAACGAATACAGACTCATCTTTGTTTCTCCCTTTTTAAAGTCTACCACCAACTTTCTATGCAGTATGATATTTTTTCATGGTAATGAATATCATGGCTTTTTCTTTAATCGAGAATAACACACCGCACATAGGACCCAAGCTCTGGAATCCATGCTGCTAAATGAGCTTGAAAGAAAGTATGGTCAGGCCTTTTGTATGAAGACTAAGTAACAGAAGGCTTCTTTTTTCTACGTAAAATCATTGTGAATCTGAGTATTTTGACAGAAAATTTTAATTAAATGGAATGGATGGCATAGTGGCAGGGACAATGTGGCGAGGATTCTTAGAACCCACTCTCTTTTTAACTCCCAGCTTACTTACTCACCATGTTTCCTTTTGGGCCTGAAGGTCCATCAACACCTGCAATGCCCTGCAACAAACGATATAAGCACGAGCAATTTCCAGTGGACTTTCATCTTTCTTCTGGAAATTGCAAATACAAAACAGTTCATACGTACAGGTTGTCCAGGGGGACCAGGTGTACCTCTGGGGCCCAATAATCCCCGTGGACCCTGTAAGAGAAGGAACACTCATTAACACCTGCATGATTTTTTCTGAACAGAGAGGCCCAGGAACAGGACTGGGCAAGGAGTAGTAAGGATGAGAAGAGTAGGAAGGATGAGAGGAAGGCAGCATGGAGGTTGAGGGAGAAGGAAAGAAAGGAAAAAATTAAAAATTCACTGGTAACATTCTCCTGAATGCCACCACGTGTCTGGACAGAACGTCAGTGGATGGGCAAGCTTTGATTTAGCTGCTGTATAGTCATTTCAGTGAAAGGTAGGAGATAACTACTTATATTTCCTGGTGCAGAACATTGGCGCAGCATCTGCCATTAAAGTTTCAGCAGTGTCTTGGCCTGAAGGTCTGACCTGAATACTAGCATACATGTTTGTACTCCTGTCTTTAGAAAACATGGTCTGTCACACTCTGTACTGCTATTCTACGGTAAAACAGTGCTTTTATCTGTAGTAAGGCATTCTGGAAACCAAAATCAGATTTGTTTCCTCTTACCCCTAAAAATGTACACTAAAGACCAAGGGCTATTCTCCTAAATAAGGTGAGCAAGATTTAATCTATAACACAGTCTTTTGGCTTTATACTATGTAAAGAAATACTAATTTTCCTCATTTGTGTCATCATTCATGTCGTGCTGCTAAAGGGCAGGACCGAGTCTCCAGTCTCCTCATGAATGATATAGTCCCAAATCACTAACACTGTAGCAACTTCTTCCTATTTTGTGAGTAGTCAGAGCATACGATAGGTTTTGGGTAACATGCCCCTTTCTGAGGCTTGATTTCTTGTCTGCAATGCAGAACTCTGCTCTGCAGTGACAGCACCTGCAGAATTCCAACTGACAGCAGTGGAAATTCTGTATGTGAAACAAGTGCAATAATACACAATGAAGTACAGTAGTGTGAAAAAAGAGGAGAAGCCAGCCCTTATTTGCTAATAAATAGATGTTTGGAAAACATTTTTAAAGCACCAGTAGCTTGGTTATACTCCCGTGTATCAAGGACTGCAGTGACTGGTTTTACACATCAGGGTAAGAAATAGCTTTTGTGTTTCTGGAAGGTACGTATACTTGGCTGGAAATATCCCTGACTTAATTCTATTCCTGTAAGTAGTATTTCACCCCTAACAAAACTGTTCATTTGTTTGCTTTACAGCCAGAATCAGTGTTCTTCATATACACACATACAGAGTAATTTTTACACCCAGAATTCAGAACAGTTCAACAGAAAAGAAAAAAACTTGAGAACAACTTCTGTTTGTAACAGAAAAACAAGAGAGCATTGCTTACAGCTTCACCTGGGAGGCCTCTTGGTCCAACTTCCCCATCTTCTCCCTGTTTTCACACAAACGGAATAGAAGGGGTTTTTTTTAAGAAAGAACATATATCATGATCATATTGCCTTTTTATGAGGACTCACTCTAGAATTTACTGTGTAAACAGCAACTTACTCTTGATCCATCCTCACCAGGTAAGCCAGGAGGTCCCTGCGGGCCACGGTCTCCCTGGAGAGTAAGTAAAGTAATTAAAGTAATTCATCTCTTGCTGGACACAATAACGGATGGAAAGGGAAACAAAAACAAAGTATTAGCTGAAGTCTGATGTGTCAAAACATGTCGTGACACAATAATACAAATTGGTAGGTTATAGTACTCTAATATTAAAGTCTTCTATTACATTAGTTTAAAAAAAAGTTAATATTATTGAAACTGAAATATTTGTATTTGTAAAATTTCACTCTGTAACTACTCTTGGCCCCAGGATGTACACAAACTACTGCTACAAAAGGCAGTGTTACCCACATTTTCCTTAGTCTCACTGAATCTTCCCCCTCCCCCTACACAATGTATTACTACCAGTAAAACAAGGCAGGAGTACATCGGTCTCAAGTTAAAAACCCAATTGCTGGGCCCTGGAATATACGTAGTGAAGTTCACTAACCACCTTTCAGAATTGTGCACCCTGGCACCAGTCATTGAGAGCCCTGGGACTGATTTGTCTGAGGCTTTGGAAGGCAGCCAGACTTCCACACTTCCCCTCAGAGGCTGGGGTTTTTTAAGTCTATATATGCAGAGCCTCAGTAGATTCTGGACCATATTCTTAGGATTTGTTTTTCTTTCCCCATTTCTAAAGAAAACTACTGTGCTACATAGCTGAAACACCACTGATTGACCTCTTTCTGGGCAGCAGGTTTTTAGACTGTGACTTCCTTCTGGCATTGGACAACAACCAATTATTCATGCTGTTTTCCTTAATTTTATCAGTGTCTCAAAGGAGCCTAACCACTGCTGTGGATGGTAGCAGGGATACACAGAGTCACTAAAGAGAGACTCTTTACTCTTTCAATCTTTTTTAGGGAATTTAAGGTAACTTGCTTTCTTGACCCAGAGCTATCAAATATTAGAGATGTCAGGATTTTATCCTACTGCCTTTCTGTCCTCTGTAAGTTGGAGTTGGCATGGGCGAGAAAATGAAGTTCTATGAACTGCTTTTTCATACCTGCAAGATGAATTGATTCAGCATTTTCTATTTTTTGCTAAGTTTTGGATCTGTGATCTGCTGGTAGAGCATGTGTTGTTCGATATGCTAAATGACACTCTTGAAAGGTAACACATGAGACATGATCAGTGCTATGTCTTCCAACTGACTATTGAAATAGTTCACCCCCTCAAGGGCTATCTTTGTTGTCTTGCAATCACATGGAACTTGGAGTTAGATTAGGAGCTTGCATTCAGTGTCCTGCTATTGCCTTGCGGTAAGAGCAAAACTTCCCATCATTATCAGCGTTTCCAGTTCTTAAATTCCCTAATTCTTTCCTTCAAATGTTCTAGTAAAGCCTGAATTTCTTTTTCCTTAGACCTTTTCTTCTAGTATACAGTATCTCTACTTTTATCCTGGAGAAGGGTTATGCATCTAGTCAGTCAAAATAAGAAAAGTTTAAAGTCATAGGTATTGAGGCTATCAGGACTATCACACCATGTGTGATAGTCTCTGATCTATCCTACATTGGAAGTCAGAGAATCTCATCCAGTAACTCCTGTCTGACAACTTGTGTTTGACAGAGGCAGAACATCAGAGAGACATCCAATTTGCCACTCATAGTTCAAAAATGATTACTTTTAAAAGTACTCCTAGAACTTCTACCCTAAAGTTACGGGTTTTCAACATAAATTCTCTTACAGCTGAAATATAACTTCAGAAGAAAGTGTTTCTCTTGTCTTTCTTTTTGTGCTCTTTATTTCAAGCCAACTGAAACTGAATATTTGCATTCTATGTTGTCAGTACAGATTAATCCAAAGAACTATAGCTATCTGATCTGGCTTTGAACTGAGCTGCTTTCATAGTTTGTACTTTTATAGAAGATTTCCATAGAAACACGAGAATGCGGTTATTTTTAAATAATGGGATGAAAGAAATGATGAAAAGAAGTCATTGTTTTCATTACTATTTTGCAAATTTCAACTGAAACTTATTCTTCTAATTTAGCTTTTTTTAATTTACGTAGGAAAATATGAAATGAATACAATACTTATAAAAAAAATAATTTTATTATGACTTGGAAGGCCCCACAGACAATTCTAGTACTCCAGATGGGAAAGCAGACACACATTCCTGACTCTCAACCAGTTTGTGCTCAGGCTTCAGAGTGAAGCAGCGGCAAGAACTTAATGTCTGGCCCCCTCTGCTGGTGACCTGCTGATCAAGCTGGATTTCAGTTGCGAGATGCTCTCCACTCTCCTAAGTAAAAGGAGATAATGAAAGCGGATAAAGACACTTCTGTCTTTTCCCATTGCAAACAGAACTCAAGAATATCCTTAGATGCTCCTACAAAGAACTACATTACGGGCCAGTTGCCAACACAGCTGAGATTTTCTGGGAAGTGCAGCAACTGTGCTAGCGCATTAAAGGGTGTGAGCTATAGCCATTCCTTGGACACAAAGCTTTAGCGCACATGGGAATGGTTCTGTTGACATTCCCGCTCGCTGTTTCTTTTACGGTGCATTGCACTTACCAGAATAACAGTAAAAGAGGTACATTCAGTAGAGTATGTTGCTACTAGCACCTACATGATTTAAAGCAGAAATCCCCTGCGGTGATTATTTCTACACTTTGTAGGGAGAGATGCAGTCTCATCCTGTAGACTGGTATGACATAATGAGCAAGTACATTAGTTGTTTTAAATATTACTTCAGTTTTCCTAATTTATGTGACCTGACTGATCTTTCTTTAAGCTACAGTTGTTGGAATAAGCCACACAAAGAATTCAGTTTGCAATTCAAATATTCAAATGCAGGTTTTGAGCTAGCTTCTCAGCAGGTTAAAATTTGTCACGCTTCTGATACGGAAACTTTCTTTTCCCTAATACTATTTCCTTTAATAATCACTTTAAATGCAACCAGCAAATTCCTTAACTAAGAAAAATGAGAGCAAAACTTAGCTGAATATGTGATCTGAATTCTGAAAATATATTTAATATATTAATAAATCATTAATATATATATGAATT
>NW_010425157.1:0-10937 GCF_000710305.1 Buceros rhinoceros silvestris
AAATATTACCTTGCAGGCTATCGGGACTTAGAATTATTTTTCTTAAGTCTTGTATACATATTGATTTTCAAGTACAATTCTTAGGTTTCAGATTGAAGATCTTCAGTAATAAGATTTTATTATTTTAAATTTAAAAAAAAGAAATATTTTAGCAAGATCTTATGTTTTTATCAATTCTATAGTGTTAAGTTTGCACTGAAAGTGCTTGGAACTGTTCCTGATCACTGAAGGCAACTGCTGTGACAAAGCCTGGTTTTAGGCTGGTAAAGTCCTTTTGGATCCTGAACACTGCATACTGGGCAAGAACAGTTTAACAGAAATCCATGTCCAGGATTTATTAGGGCAACAGTTATTTGGAATGGAACATGGAATCATAGAATGGTTTGGACCTTAAAGATCATCTTGTTCCAGCACCCCTGCCATGGGCAGGGACAGTTTCCACAGGACCAGGTTGCTCAAAGTCCCATCCACCCTGGTCTTGAACACTTCCAATGATGGTGCATTCAGATCTTCTTTTGGCAGCCTGTTCCAGTGTTTCATCACTCTCACTGCAAAAAAAATTATGACCAATGTAAACCTATCCTCTTTCAGTTTCACTATTGCCATTTCTCTTGTCACTTAAGGTCTTGGTTAAATGTCTCTGCATGGACTCCCAGCCTACTCCCTTGCCAGGCAGTATGAGAAGCAGAAAAGGCTTGACATTGTGGAAATACTGTTCAGGAAGAACTAAAACATAAGTGTGTAATCAACACTGCTCTGGTCACAAATCCAAAGTCCATTCTAGTTACTATAAAGAAAATTAACTCTATCCTAGCCAAAACCAGTACACTGTTAAAAACATTAACATTGTAGTTTTTCATACCGTGATAAAAGTATAACTGATAAAAGAATAACTGACCTGAAGGTAGGTAATGACTGCAAACCATGCTAAGGTTCACATTATTCATGATGATGGTACAGAATCGTATTGAGGTAATGTGCATTCTAGGATATTAAGAATATTAACACTAGTGAATAAATAGTTTCTAAAAATATGGAAAAGTAGGTATTTTCCAAATATTAGACAAGTATTTGATGTAATATAGCACTGGAGCAGAAGATATTACATGCGTTTTACTTAAATTCCTCTTTCAAGCTGTAGATATTATTCTTTAAAATCTTGCCACTGGCCTAATTTATTATGCTACAATGTTTTTAATGGCTTAAATAAAAATATTCTTGCATTCCTCTTTATTATTCTATGTATATATGATTACCCAGTAACTATGTCACACAGTGAAGTGTACCTGAAAAACATGAGAATTGTACCTGGAAAATAAAATTCTATTCAAAAAATCCTGCACAGATAAGTAGGTTAAATGTTAATTGACTGGCCTTTTGACTACATAGGTATTAGAAAGCAGTAAGCCACAGCTGACTAGGAATTATTCCCATTACCATATTTATACTGCAATTCTCACAAAGCCTTACCTACAACTCTTTTCCTTTCCAATTACTTGGTCACATTGTATGCAGTGATCTGCATGCTGATGCATGAGAAGACCATTTTATTTAATCAAAGATAACACAAATTACTTAGTGCAGTGTGAGCAGGAGTAATTTCGAGAAAGATAGAATAAAGTGTAGGAAAATAACTCGGAAAACAAGTGTAATTATTACTTATTGTTAAATAAAACAGTCTTAAATAAAATGTCAGAGACAGGGCTAGCAATGTACTACTTCTGTCTTATCAGACACTGGATAAACGAATGGTCTTGACAGAAAGGGAGAGGCTTCATCTGTGTTGTCACGTTAGTTCAAGATGACTGCATGTTGGCAGTCACTACCAGTTAATCCACTCAACTGTTGATAGCTGTTTATCTGTAACAAAAGCCACCCCCTGGCCCCCTTTGTGTTGAGATTTAGTCAGTTTCTTTGCATTACTCTCTGAGCTTCACAGGCCTATCACCCTCGCCCATCTCCACTGAGTCTACTTTTGCCTTCATCCATTGTTGGGGTTTATTCAGTGAATCACCTTCCACCCCTAGGGGTTTAGTCAGTCACACAATCACTGCATTGTTTATGGTTCTGGGCCCTCAGCTTTCAATCAGTGCCAATATTTTCAAGGTTTTTTGGTCTTATCTGGTGCTCAAAATGCACAGCATAAGAGAGATGGCTGGTACCAAGCTTTTACAAAGATCACAGCACATGAGTGAAAATATCTCTTGAAAGCGTTTTTTTGTTTGGTTTCTTTGTTTGCTTATATTGGTTTCAAGTTTTGAAGAGGGTTTGCTTTTTTTCCATAGATAAGTGCACTGCAACTTCCAAAAAATAGGTATATACTTATACCTACAGTAACTTTTAATACTATGGGGGAAAAAAAGAAAAAGGAAGTTAAATTCTAGTGAGAAGAAACTCTGCAAAAAAGTTAGAAAAATATTTTTCAAAGTAATCTGCTCATCTAACTAACCAGCTAGCTATTTCTTCTGTTTTCTGGAAACCGAAATGATCTCAGGTGGCTTCAGATAGTTTCTTAAGACTTTCTTCATCCAAAGCCATCTAACCCTTTTATGAACGTCTCTTCATTTTCAGGCTATGAAGAGGATCTTGCAATACTTGTTACTTCAAATGTCTTCCTTTGCAAGTTTTCTTTCAAGGTATGTTGGTAAACTCCTTTTCTGGAGTTACTGAGTTGTATTTCTGCTTGTTTCTCCAGCAGCTCCAAACCAAATAAATAATGCAGTAATGTTAGTAACGTTATAGAACTAAACACAGCAAACAAGCAAGAAAGCTTTGGGTATTGCTACAAACCACAGTTAGCTTGCTCTCAGGAGCTTTGAGACATGTTATTTAAAAAGTAAAATCTTTATGGAAAATAATGGGTAATACCTCATTTTATTATGATGAATTTTTAAATATCTATATGCTGTGGTAAAGAAGAAAGTACAAATACCAAAAAAGAGGCAATTTTGTAAATATAACACTGAGAAGAGAAAAAAAAAAGAGGGAGCTATATAATTTTTTATTTTGATCTCATACTGTACTGCGAGAGCTTCTGCTCATCTCCATTTGCTTTTTAAGCATTATATTCCAGGAGATGGATTGTCTAATCTACATTCACACAGACTGAAAAACCTGGAAGTATTTCTTGATGTCTTGTCTTGATATATGCCCCAGCTATATCCCAGTTTTCTATCAAGCCAACTCACTGACGTATCAGCTTCCTTTCTCCTTTTTCTTTGTGCTGTTGCATCTATATTTCAGTAGGTCTCTGAGAGGTAGCACAGTTACTGCACAAAGGAAGCTGGAATAATCTTAAATGAAGAATACTTCCTTTTTAGAGTCTGTAATTGATGGCATGTATCAGTTTAAAGCTACCAGGCAGAAAGCAAGGAAGGAAAGGAAAAGAAAAAACACATAAAAAGAAACCTCTTTTCCAGTGGCCAGGTGAGAAGAGCAGCAATGGGGTCACCAGACAAGTGTCCTTTGGACAACCTCTCCAACACAATAGGTGGTGACAACAATGAAGATGATGATGATTAATGACAGTTTTCATGTTTTCTCCCTAGTACAATTTTGCTTTTCATTGAGACTCCCTCAAGCTCCCCAGGGGAAGTTTCTGTTTATGACTGTATTAGTGTTGGTTGGATCAGCTTAATTAGATGTGGGTGTTACATGTAAATCGGTTGTTAACTTTGTGCATGTATACTAATTGAGTGATATTTATCAAATATGAAAAGGACTATTAGCTTGTTATCTGATAGGATCTATTTAATTTAATATGAATTTATAGACTAAAAGCTGTAAGGTGAATGGTGAAGAGGTCTTAGCACAGAGTTATAGACTAAAACTACAAGCAACAGTGTGAAGAGATAGGGGAAGAGCAGGATGGTGATCTATTCAAACATAAAGTGGAACATAGGGGCTTAATTCCATTGTACACAGATGGCAATCTAGTGCTTTTGAGATAGTTAGGGTATTCCAGCTACTCCCGAAGAGTATGGTTCTCCTCAAGTTCCTGCATGTTTTCTGTTAGCACTGTAAGGCTGTTTCATACACCCTAGGGAATCTGAAATGTCACTCAATGTCTTTGTGTGGGTAGCCAAATAAACCTGTAGATATTTGTCTTCTGGAAAATTAATGCTAGCTAAAATGAGCTCTATTGTGAATTTTCATTGGTCGAAGAGAGAAAACCTGCCTTTTCCAGGAGACATCTCAGTAGAGTTATGTACTTATAAGCCAGGCCCGTTTTCTGAACAGCTTGTTGCATGCGACTGCCACACTCTGCTGACTAAAGATGGAAAATAAAAGAGTGATTTGGTTTTAAATATTAGTGCTTGGTGCTTAGTGCCACCTTTGATACTACAGAGTATCCTGTCTGGTCTCCAGGCTGGAGCTGAAGAATCTCATGGGTTCCTACAGAACCCATGTATTATCTGCTAGCATCACGCAGAGGTCTTAAATAACCGCTGCTATTTCAGGACTTCAGCATTGTAACAAATGCACTTAAATTAGGTCTGTTTTTTTTCATGAGTTAAAATACAATCTGCCTGCAAAAGTAACATCCAATTTTATAATATCTTGCACTGAACATTTTTCAAACAGAACTATCCTGGTTTTGCTGGCACAGAATCATAGCCCTGCCATGGTCTGCAGGCCGTTAGCAGTTTCAAGTCACCCGGGGCACCTGACTGGGGTTGGCTAACAGATGCATCCCATACCATTAATGTCATGCTCATTACAAAGGAGGAATTTTGCTGATGAAAGGATGACTTCCTGCTTGGGCTCCTGCTCTTGCTTGGGCTCCTCCTTGTCCTTCTCCTGAGGACTGCTTTCCTTTTTATTGTCATCACTGGACATTTGCTGGGCTCTGTATAATTATTTTGTACAACGCAGAAAGAACCATGCCTCGACTATACCACCCAAGGAGACCTTCCGCTGTGGTTTTTGCAACTGGTCTTGCCTATCCCGCATTGGCCTTTTCAGCCATCAGCACGCTTGCAGTATGCGTGGGTAAAGCCCTTCCCAAATCTTCGTCCGCGAAGCCAAGCCATGATTGGCATTTGATATTAGTTTGGCAGTTTCATTACACCTATTTTCATTTCAACCTGTGGGTCTTCTCTGCTTTTCTTGATTCCCCTTCCTGGCTGAGTAGGGGTCATCAGGTGATAGAGAAACTGCTATAGTTTAGCCCTAGATGCAGGCTAAATGTAAACAAGAACACATGTTATTTACAAAACTAATTTAAACAGACACCATCACACTGATGGAAAACTAGCTGAAGGACAATCAGCAAAGTTATGCTAATCTGCAGTGGCCAAGGGGGTATAGCCAGGATTTATTTAGCATTTATTTATTTATATGGTTTTATTTAGCAATTGTGTTTTTGCTTTGGATGGAGGAGTAAGTAGTACATTAATTAAATATTCAAATGATATGAATTTGGAATGTATTGAAAATATCATTTTGGACAAAGAAATAATGTAACAAGACCAAGAGATATTAGAATTATTAGCAGGAAATAAAATTATATTTAGTCTTGGGAAATATGTTAGCTGTACAGCTGGGGAATAACAATTCAGAGAGACCGTCTGAGGGAGGGGGGAAATTTTGATGGCAGTAAAGATTAGGGGTGAAGAGAACAGCAAACCAGATGTGAGCTTCAAGATATTGTAGCAACCAAAAAATAAAGCAACACTGGACTGCAGAAAGAAATACGTTGGGAGAAAATATAGATACTCCTTGCTTTTAGGTATTAGAAATTAGTTATTAGAAAACTGACCAGGCTGTGACACTTTATAATGAAAAATAGTTTGACAAAATGGAAACAATTAGAAATGAAAAATAAAATAAATTCACTATCTGGAAGAACTAATGGAAATGTTAAAGAATAAAATATCTGCATACTGTAAACAATCAACAGGAAATTGCTAGTGAAAATAGCAATTCAAAATATTTGAAGGGTAGAAAAACTGAGGGAGAAGAGCTGTAAATAAGAAAATCAGATGACATTTACTCAAAGAAAAATCAAGCTGTGAAGGTAACCAACACATTGTAGAAGCATATGTCTATTTTTAAACTCATCTGCAGTGTTAATTACACACACAGTTCCTGTGGTTAATGGTGAATTTCACCCAATAGTTGTAATTCAGTATTGAATATTATTTAACCATTTTTTCCAGGGATTCCTCAGAACTGGATGCTCTTATCTAAAAGTTGAACAAGTAGACAAAGATATTGGTATATGTGCTATTTGCAAATGGAAGTTTTAGACATTCTGCTGATCGCAAGCACAAGAAAAGATAAAACAATTTTGAAAAACAGCACTTTTTTGGGAGCTTCCTTCTTAACAGTTATTCTGGCCTCTGGCTAGAAGTCTCTGTATTGGAATTCTGAGGCTGTACTTTGACCAATGTTTGCAGTGTCTTTGTTCTACCACTTCTGATTTTGGGCATCTGGACCCCAAATGGTTTCTCCGCATGCACGTATCAACACTCTATTGGCAGCCCAAATAATTTAGTGGAGAAGCAGCAAAACCAAATATGTATTTTCCTGAAAGGAAAGCTGGGGTATTCCTAAGGGGTTCTCATTTATGTAACACATGTTTACCTATCCGTATTAGACAAAGGAACACCCATTCAGGGACACAGAAGAACTAGAACACAGAAAGTGGGTGCCTATTCAGGGTCTGAAGAAGAAATATTAGAAATATAAGAAAGCTATTGCAAAAGACAGTTATTTTAATCCTTTAGCCCTCTTCCAGCAGATGAAAGGAAGTGATTATTCCCTTCTCTTTGGTCCCTGAAGACTGCACGTGGAGAACTGTATCCGTTCTGGGATTCACTGAACAAAAAACCCAACACTGACAACCTGGAGTGAGTATAACAGAGGGCCATTAAAACGTAAGGGGGCTGCAAGCCGTGATGTACAATGACAGGCTGAGAGGACTGATTTTTGTTCAGCCTTGAAAAATTAAGACTACCATGGGGATTCTTACTGCTGTCTACAACTTCCAATAGTAGAGTGTTCAAACAAAACAAACAAAACCAGCCAGAATTTTGTGAGGTATACAGTGGTTGATGCTCAATGTTGATAAAACACAGTGGACAAAAATTGAAACACTGGAAATTCTGACTTGATATAAGGAAAAGGTCTTTCATGGAGTGAGCAATCAAATTTGGGAACAGGCTTTCCAGTGGTATCCTTGGAGATATTCAGAATCTGACTAGCCGTGATTCTGAGCAACCTGCTGTAACGGGACCTGCTTTGTGTAGGGCCTTGTATTGTGTCTTGGTTTAAAATCCAGCCGGCAATTAAACACCATGAAGCCACTCCATCTCTATCTTACCCCTGGGGATAGGAGAATGTGGTAAAGCTGAGGAAAGTTTTCTTGAAACAACACAAGAAGAGAGGAAAACTATGCACTGCTCTCTGCTACCAAGCTGAGCCCCACTGTTCCCTCTGTCTGCTGGACTTCAATGTATATGAGTCAGTATGGTATAAAATATCCCATTGGCTGGTTCTGTCTGGCTATCCTGGCTGTGGAAATTAACTCTATCTTAGCCAAACCCAGGACAGACTGTGTGACTTCTGGAGGTCTTTTTGAATTTGCATGCTTCTGTAATTCTGTGAAAAGATGAAAATTTAGGTAGGTACAGGAAAAATCTGAGTAGAGGAAAATGTATTTACATGTTCAAATTAGATTAAAAGAATATGAATTTCTTATAATGAAAGCTTTTCCATTACAGTGCAAACAGCTGTGTACACAGGCTTATTTCTTCTATAGTGACTGAACTACTATTAAACGTAGATGTTTAGAGAGATGCCCATCTCCATTTTCAGTACTTAATTTTAAAGTAGGTTAATCCTTGCTTGTCTTCTATCACAGAGTCTCATATTGATTGGCAGATTGTGGCTAAATCTTTTATCAGCTGAGCTCTCTCATCAGAGGGACCTTGTAGAGTAATTGCCCGCTCATAGAAGAAAACATTACTAATTGACCCAACTCTCCAAAATCCCATGGGGAGAGAGGACCATGAGAAAGACAGAAATATAGATCGAGTTTTGTGACTAGAATAATCTAGCTAAATACAAAATACAGGTGTTCATTGAATTTTGACTTGAGTTCTAGTGAATGTGCATTCTTAGCCCATAAATACTAAGTCCCTAACTCACTTTGGGCTCAGCTTACCTTCTGGAACAATTTTTTTGCCTGTACCATTAAGATATCACAAATTCATCTCTGTCTTTCTTAAGTATACTTCCATGTCTGGTAGATAATTTTTTTTTTAATTTCTCACCATATCAAATCCTATTATCTACAAGATTTCATGTAAGGCAATTATTTCCAATCGTCTGTCAGGTACACTTATAAAATATGAAATAGACAGTTTTTTATCAGTCTACACGCCATGTATGTGGGGTTATGAAGATATTAAACTGACAATTTGATGATTGCATGAAAAACCTTCTTTAAAAAGAAAAATTCCATATAATGGGATTTAACACTGAATTTTGAAGCCCCAATCCAATTTTAGAAAAAAAAACTTTTAAGTTTCTTTTTTTTACGGTATTCACAAAAGACAACAAAAGAGAGAGAAGTCTATGATTTTTATCCTTCATTACAGACAAACAGCAATCTCCAAATTGACCTTGCAATGATAGTACATTCAGCAAAATAGTACACTGACTGTTCAAGGATGAGCTTAGAGATGGGCTTTGTCTTGTCTAAGGTTCAGTGGAGTATTTCTTGAACATCACAAACTTTGTTTCTTAGTTGCATGTGACAGAATAGATACCTAAAATCAAAGCAAAGCTATGAAATGGTATCAGTAAATAGCAACCCTTTGAACTGGAGAATATACAGTATAATTGCTGTGCTGCTTCTGCCTTCCTGACCTAACTCCTGATCTATAGGAATTGGCAGTCATTATATAATACCTTCCTTTTGTAGCTGTTTCTAATAGCTGTTTACTTGGTTATTCACAGCCTATCTTTTAAGTTGTCTGTCTTAAAACACAAACACAGCAATTAATTAAATTTTCACACTATAATAACAGCAATTCCACCTAGCATATAATTTCTTTGCATTCACTCTGGCCTATGATGGACTTGCTGGTCCATTGCTGGTCAGCTGATTTATTAAAATGATGCAAGTATCTTACAGGAGATACCATTTTCTTTATATTCCAAAGTTAAAGGGACAAAGGAATCTGGTGGAATACAAGATACATTGGCTGAAATAATCTGTAAAACACACACTACATGCACATACTCCAAATTTTTAAAAAAACACCCAATAAAAAATAGAGTACATGTTACTGAAGAATAAATAATTTGGGAAAAATATTTTTAACTAGTTTGTCCAATCCTGATTCAAATAATAAAGCCTTTAAAAATTTAATTAAAACTGAGTGAATTATTAGAATGACAATAAATTTCCTAGCTTAATAAACAACCACCTCACTAATGAAGTGTGAAGACAATTGCAAGGAGACAGTTAATTAGATCATTTATAACTCATTAAGTAGCAAACTGCCATACCACCCGTTGGTTACTCTAAGTGATGAAAAGAAATAAAACAGAACTGTTGTTTCAGATGCTAAATTAAGTTTGCATGTTCCAAGAAGCTAGTGTACATGTGCCCATTTATTTCAGTAGCATTTATGTCACTTTTTCTGCTGAAGCCTTGTTTACAAGTCCTTGGAATGTGATAGGTCAATACTTAGAGACAGTGCTGTTTTATATGGTTGCACCTTGCAATGGAATTACTCTTCAAATTCAGAGTGCATTCACAAAATTTTGCTATGTGAATGTACAGGCAAAAGGTATCTGCTTGTCTGCACTAGGAGTTTTTGTCATTTGGGAAGATGGTTTTAGTCAGGCAACATCAGTCAAGGTGATACTGTCTTTTCTGAACTTGTGAATATCAACAAAAAAGTGTAGAGAAAATTCAGCTTCTCTCTATTATCCTATCTAAGACTGAAGGGCTTGTCAGTAAGTGAAGATGTGAACAAGGTGTCAAAAAAGATCACATGATACAGTCAGGTCTATGTTTTTCAGTTTTCTGTAAGTTGTAACTCAAAAAAAAATGACAGTGCGTTAATTATGTCTTAGTGGAAGGACATAAGTGTGTATATTTTTAATTTATAAGCTTTTGGAGCTTGGATAGTATCCATTAGGATTAACTTAGGATACTAGCTTAGATGCTACCTTACCAAAATACTACACACCTGGCTCACTGTGTAGTTGTTGTAATTTATATGGCTCAGTGTGTGTCATTGTTATTTATACCATTACCCTATGACATCAATTAAGAAATTTTAATGTCTCTGAAAATCAGCAGAGAGATGGCCACTTCGTAAAAAACCTTAGACATCTGTTTTAAAACCACATGGTTGATCCAGTCTGGTGAGTTAAATACCTATCTGTTTTAATGAATCTGTGGAGAATTAGAAGAAATACAGCATGTGGAAATTCCTTGGTTCTATGCTTCATTCAGTCAAAGTGAGACTCAAGATGCTTTGCATCCCAGGAGAGCATTGTGACTATAAAGACATCCAATTCTTGGTTAAAAAACACCAGACTCTTTATTTGCAAGTAGTCATACAAAAGTCGTTGATAGGTAACAAAGAAGAGAACAAAGAATCTGATGTTTAAAGTATTTAGCTGAGTTGGAAGACATAGATCTCTGATTCCTGCTCTCATTTGTTTCTTCTCTCTCTCTCTCTCTTTCTCTCTCTCCAGATAGCTAGAGGCTTTGCTTCACTGAAATAATATACTTTACTTTAGTGATTGTCATATTTCCAAGAAATGCATATGTTTAGCCTCCTTTGAGACTAAGAACTTCCTGTTTTCTCGTTCAATGTTAGAGTTAGGCACCTTCAACACAAATGCTGAAATTAGTTGTACTACATGGAAACTCACCAGGTCTTTGAGGAAACTTTAATTCTCTTTCC
>NW_010425157.1:11023-20533 GCF_000710305.1 Buceros rhinoceros silvestris
TCTTTCCCTGAACATAGATCAATACTAATCTCCCAGGATAGACGCTCCTGAGAATTCCTGTGCAATTAGACGCCTCAGGATAAAAAGGAAGTAATTTGTTATTTTTAGATGCAAGTGAACTTAATCAGTCATGGCAAACACACAGACAAGGTTGCTGTGTTGTTCTTAGTTTGATTCTAAACACCTAATTCAAAGTATGGACCATGTGTTAGTGAAAGAAATGTCACCCCTTCTTATCAGGAAAAGGATCTGGAGAAGAAAGTCATGGCTTTTGGCTCTCCCATAAGGTGGCTGTTTGACACCGGTCAAGTCACTGATAAGGCCAGGGTAGTGAACTTTTCCTGGAAGAAATTAATTTAACTTTACCCCCACTGTAAATTCATAAAGTATACATATTTTGAGACTAAAATGTATTTTTTTTTGTATGGTATGATGATATGTCATTTGGACTTGCTTCAAAATAAATTATTCAGAAAGGTATCACATAGTAAACAGCATGCATAACAGTACAAAAAATCATATAGCTAAACAATGGTTCTCAGAAAGATTATGATATTGATTTTCACCTTATTGCTCTACAAACCTCAGATGTTTTGTTGTATATATTCTGGCTGATGGAGAAAAGAAAATTGTTTAAAATCTCAGTTATATTTATGTTTCGGCTAGTTTATATTTTTCAGATTCTAAAGAATATAATAATTGCTTTATAATTTTTCAAGTTTGAAAAAAGTAAGCAGAAAAAAATTAGTTTCCTAACAAGACTGGGTTTTCTGCTTTCTTAGGGGTACGGATTTTGGCTGGGATAGAGTTAGTTTTCTTCATAGTAGCTTGCATGGTGTTATGTTTTGGATCTGTGATGAAAACAGTGTTCAAACACAGGGATGTTTTAGCTATTGTTGAACAGTGCATATACAGAGTCAAGGACTTTTCTGCTTCTCACACTATCCAGGCAGGGAGTAGGCTGCAGGTGCCCAAGAAGTTGGGAGGGGACATAGCTGGGACAGATGGCCCCAACTGACCAAAGAGGTATTCCATGCCATATGATGTCATGTTCAGCAACAACAGCTGAGGGAAGAAGGAGCAAAGGGGGACATTTGGAGTTAGGGCACTTGTTTTTCCAAAGTAACGATTACACATGATGGAGCCCTGATTTCCTGGAGATGGCTGAACACCTGCCTGCTGATGGGCAGTAATGAATGAATTCCTTGGTTTTGCTTTGGTTGTGAGTGCAAGATTTTGCTTTACAATTAAAATGTCTTTATCTCGACTCATAAATTTTCTGACTTTTACCCTTCCAATTCACTTCCACATCCCACAGGGGGAAAGTGAGGTAGTGGCTGTGTGGAACTAAGCTCCCTAACATGGTTAAATCACATCAGAAAGCTTCTTCCTTTTCTTATTTTACTGGATTCTTTCTGTCTCAAAACCTTCTTCTTTCAAAATCTTCTAAAACCAAGAAGTAAATTGAGGCTAGATTGTGTAGATGATAGAAATCTGGCTTTGGCTAATCAAACACATGAAGAATGTAAATCACTTCTGAAGAACTGAAGAAAACCTGCTTAATGACCAGCATGGTGAAAAACGACATTTGCTATTGACTAGTAATATCCACTGAAAGAGTAATTGAGCTCTGTATCTGACTTTTAGACTGGAACAACTGAAAAAAAAAAGCATGAATATTTCCACTAACACTTTTCAAGGTATCATACTGAGTGCTCAGCCTCTTGAACCGGAAGGGAGAGGTGGGGATCCTCTGGTTTTAAGGCCCCATAATCCCAGAGGGAACAGTAAATGAACTGCTGCACCACTTAGATGTGCACAAGTCTATGGGGCCAGATGGGATCCGCCCAAGAGTTCTGAGGTAGTGGTAGAAGTGCTCACCAAGCCACTTTATATGATCTACCAACAGTCCTGGCTAACAGGGGAGGGTACCAATCAACTGGAGGTTAGCCAATGTGACACTCATCTACAAGAAGGGTTGGAAGAAGAGAACTACAAGCCTGTCAGTATGACCTCAGTGCCAGGGAGCAGATTATCTTGAGTGTTATCACTTGACATGTACAAGATAACCAGGTGATCAGGCACAGACAGCATGGGTTTATGAAGGGCAAGTCCTGTTTGACCAATTGGATCTCCTTCTGTGGCAAAGTGACCCACCTAGTGGATGAGGGAGGAGTTATGGTTGTTGTCTACTTGGACTTCAGTAAGATCTTTGACACCATTTCTCACAGCATTCTCCTGCAGAAACTGCTTGCCCGTGGCTTGGATGAGTGTACTCTGCTGGATCAAAAACTGGTCCAGAGAGTGGTGGTGAATGGAGTTCAATCCAGTTTGTGGCTGGTCACCAGTGGTGTTTCTCAGGGCTCAGTATTGGGGCCTGTCCTTTTCATCATCTCTATCAATGATCTGGATGAGGGGAAGGAGTGCATCCTCAGTCAGTTCGCAGATGACAACAAATTGGGTAGGTATATTGATCTTCTTGAAAGTCTGGAGGCTCTACAGAGGGATCTGGACAGGCTGGATCAATGGGCTGAGGTCAACTGTATGAGGTTCAACAAGGCCAAGTGCCCGGTCCTGCTCATGGGGCACAACAACCCCTGCAACACTACAGGCTTGGGGAGGAGTGGCTGGAAAGCTGCCCAGCAGAAAATGACCTGGGGGTTTTGGTAGATAGCCAGCTGAACATGAGGCAGCAGTGTGCCCAGGTTGCCCAGAAGGCCAATGGCATCCTGGCTTGTATCAGAAATAGTGTGGCCAGCAGGAGGAGGGAAGTAATTGTCCCCCTGTACTTGGCACTGGTGAGGCCACACCTTGGGTACTGTGTCCAGTTTTGGGCCCCTCACTTCAAGAAGGACATTGAGGTGCTGGAGTGTGTTCAGAGAAGGGCAACAAAGCTGGTGAAGGGTCTGGAGAGCAAGTCCTACGAGGAGCAGCTGAGGGAACCGGGGTTGCTTAGCCTGGAGAAAAGGAGATTGGGGGGAGACCTTTTAGCTCTCTACAACTACCTGAAAGAAGGATGTAGTGAGGTGGGTGTCGAATTCTTCTCCCATGTGACAAGTGACAGGATGAGAGGAAATGGCCTTAAGTTGTGCCAGAGGAGATCTAGGTTAGATATTCAGAAAAATTTCTTTACAGAGAGGATTGTCAGGCATTGGAACAGGTTGCCCAGGGAGGTGGTGGAATCACCATTCCTGGAATTGTTTAAAAGATGTGTAGATATGGTGGTGAGGGACATGGTTCAAGGACTCTGGCAGTGCAGGGTGTACGTTTGGACTCGATGATCATAAAGGTCTCTTCCAACCAGATGACTCTGTGATTCTGTACTATATTGAAAAGCATTTATGTTCTTCAAGGAAATCCAAGAATAAGAATGTGGAGCAAGGTTGGATTAAAATCTGTTTTGTTTTCTATAGTGTAAATTTTGTTCTCTACAGTGAAAACCAGAAAAATATTTTGTTGGAAAAATAGACATCCTCAGTCCTTTAAAATACATTTTTTGAAAAATAATTTTAAAACCATTTCCCATCTAAGAATTAACTTGATATGAGGTGACATAGCACATTTCTTTATAGGTGATGTAGATAAATGGAATAAAGCCATAAAACTAATGTTTTAAGAAAACATAATTATTTGATGTTAAGCCTATTTTATTGCATTCTGAAAAGGGGACTAGAAGAATACAAGACGTGTTAATAAATTCTATGGTTATAATGTGGGGTTTTTTTTTTCTTTCATGGATGGCATCCTGAGTTCAGCTAGGATAGGGTTAATTTCCACAGCCAGGATAGCCAGACTGAACCAGCCAATCAGATATTTGATACCATACTGGCATCATGCCATAAGAGGGGACTAGCCAGAGATGGCCCACAGTTTCCAACAGTGGCATGGCAGTGGTGGCAGCAGTGGTAAGCAGTGTGTGGTATATTACTTGTTTCATTATTGTTATTATTATTGTTTTTCCTCTCCCTTTCTGTTTTTCAAGTTAACTCACCTTACTAAGATAGCCTATGTACTTTTACCTTTTTTCTACCCCTCCCCACCGGAGGCAGAGAGGAGTGAGCAAGTGGCTGTGTAGTGCTTAGCTCCCAGAGGGGTTCAAACCATGGTGGATAGTTATAACCTGATCTGCTGTGAGAATTCAAGATCTTAAAAAGATTTGATTTTGATTGTTAGGTGGAATAGAGAACAGAAATATTAGGAAATGAAGGAAAAAATATATAAAGACGGGCACATTTAGCAAAACGGGGAAACCAATACCATGCACCATGTGTCTTTGGAAGAGACAACAGTGAAACTAATGAAGTTTTATGTGGTCTAAAGTAAGTATTTAAAAATAGGGGTGATTTTTCTTGTCCTAAATAACATGTAAGTCATGACACTTAGAGGGGAAGAAGAAATGAGAATTTTAGTTTCCAGTTAAACTTTAAATTAGTAATCAAATTATGTGTCTCATTTTGAAGATAAAAATCTTAAAGCAGGACAGAAATAAATAAAAAATTATTCATAACTTTTTTACATGATATTATGTTATAATAGTCCTATGCATTTTATTACAGACCTACACAGAAATTTGAAGTATAGTGTATGCCTTTGAGACCTCAAGTGGTTAGGGTAGACAACAGATAAAAAGACTTCTGAATTTGATGCAATGTCTAAATGGGTCCAGAAGGAAGTGTCCTTTTCCTCCTTCTTAGTAGGTGATATTTTAAGATGGTTTTAAAAAATGATTTATATTCTCTTGCACTGAACAGTATATTAATACAAACTTTGAATGCTCAAAGTTATATTTTTCTATGTAATTTTCTTATAGCTGGAGGGTGAATGGACTGTGATAAAGGTTAGAATACCCATTATGCCAATGTTCCTTGGAGATAAAAGAGGGGTAAAGTGTCCAAAGAAAGACTAATTTATCAGCAAAAAAATCCCAGCTTCGCTGGGAATATTCATTGCAATATTTCTCTAAAGAGCAGTTATTAACAGTATAAGAGACATGGAATATTTGAATATTAGAGGAGAAATCCTTTGCTTTCATGAGAAATGTG
This sequence comes from Buceros rhinoceros silvestris, assembly GCF_000710305.1. NCBI lineage: Eukaryota > Metazoa > Chordata > Aves > Bucerotiformes > Bucerotidae > Buceros > Buceros rhinoceros. The sequence continues at coordinate 16,066 of NW_010425157.1, forward strand.
TAGTTTTGTTATACATCTACACTTGCATTGGCATCATACGGTGAAGTATGTATCTTACAACATTTTTTAAGGGAAACTTCTTTATATTTCTCTTTGGAGAAGAATTTAACATACCATCTTAACCTTTTCTCCTAAGGCCATACTCTGTCTCTCAAAGTTTGTATCTTCAGATGTTCTCTGTTTGAAGTAAGAGCTTTATAAGCTTCAAATGCTACGAGCTTTCTAGTCATTCTAGCACATAGTTCTGGTTCAAGCAGAAGTTTGGCAAGAGAAAAGATTTTTTAATATCTCAAGTTTGATATGTCTCTTAGAGTTTTATAACGAAAAGTCATGGCTTGGCCTCGCAAACGAAGATCTGGGAAGGGCTTTTCCCACGCTCACTGCAAGCAATGAGTGCACCCTTCGGGCCAGCGCGGTGGATTTTTAGGTGAGGCGCAGCGTGCGCAGAACTGGCTCCACCCTTTACACCTGAGGTTCATCTGCCAGGGCCTAGCGAGCTTGGACGGTGACAGCGAAGTCCTCGGGTCGTAGGTTTGGTTAGAGTGTCCTTCTCTTAGATGATGGATGCCTTACGAGGCTAAAGGAGCTCCATCTGCCCGGGTTTGGAGTCAGAGTTGTCCTTCTCCTAGGATGGTTGCCTGAAGGCTAGTGAGCCCATCCTGCCCGTGGACACACCTTGTCTGACCCTTCAGTTGAGACCTGTCTGGCTTGGGAGACCCCACCGGAGGCATATGCCACCACCAGGATAGCTCCCAACTTCACAAGGGCATGCAAGCTCTTTCCCCACGACAAGGGGGTGCCCATGAAAGGAAGAAGGAAAAGTACCAATTACTTTAACGCATAGTTTAAAATATTACTTATTTTCAAGATTGCTGTGATCTTAAGAATTTTGGAACTTAAGTAAGGGAGGAGACTACAAAATGAAGTTTTACTTCATCCATACTAAGAAATTAATACCTGGTGTATCCTATTGTAGGATTAGAAGTTATATAGGTAGATTCGGTAAGCACTTATGAAAAATAATAGTAAATTTATTCACTGGAAAGCTTTTGTTTCTGAGTAAGAACAAAAAGTAAAAATCACAGACAAAGGACAATTATTAAGTTAATTTTGTAAGATTTAGGGTTTAGTGGCTTGCAGTATACACTTGACACAGCTGATACAGCGTTTTAAAATAGATCAGTCATAACTAACCACTCGGGGTTGTTTGATCAAGGATGTTTCTGTGCTTAGAGTTATTATAGTGAAGCTACTGTTGCTTCATGTCCCGAGATCCATACATTAACAAGTCTGAAGATATATTCCCAGCATGTGCATGTAGAGTGCTCATATACACAACATATATACATCTATACGTATATACACACATATATACATGGCCAGCCACACAAATCACAGACAGACACAGAGAGCAGTCACACAAACACAGGCAGAACCAACAGAGTCATCCGGTTCCCTTTTCTCACTGAGCAGGATGGGGGTCTACTAATTGCTACACATGTACTTTCAAGATCCCTCCAACAGCTGGTCTCAGACATTCAGTCTGCCCAATAACTGACCCTTGGATTCCCGTTTCTCTACTGGCTGGCACCTGATCATATGAATGCCTGAGACCATAGCCCTACTCCAGTTGCTGGTACAGACTGTCATATAAATTCATACACAGCCTTCACCCAGGAAAGTGTCAAAAAAGGAGGCAACAGCCGGAGTACCAGCTCTAGGTCTGGACTCCTCAGTAGCAGTGGCATGTAGACATGCTAGAGCGAGTTAAGTGAAGGGCCATGGGGATGAATAAGGAATTGGAGTCTTACGTTCAGTCTTCAGGGGAAGGAGGCATTCAGGATTATCTAATCAGTATGTCTAAATACCCATTGGTGTAAGTAAGGAAGATGTAGCATGGCCTTGACCAACCTGTTCTAGGTGGCCTGTCTGAATGGGGAAGTTGGACTAGGTGATCTCCAGAGGTCCCTTCCCATCTCAATGATTCCTTGTGGATGTCATTTTATGAATTATTTGTTTAAGAATGGATAATGTTTTTCATTTCACCATTTCACCAATTCCAGTATCTAGCTAGTTTCTTTTTTAATTTTTCTTCCAAGGAAGAAAAGAAAATCAATCTTTGACAGGAAATTTAGCTTGAAGACTTCAAAGTGTATATGAGCTATTAGTGTGTATGTATACAGAAGTATATTTTTATATATATGTGTGTGTCTGTGTGTGTGTGTCTATGAACAAACACACTCTTAACCATATCAGAACAAAATAAAATCTTTAGGAAATGTTATAGGAAGACAGAAGCAAAGATGCTAACGTATTTAAGCAAACACTGTAACTGCAAATGAGAAGTCAGTGTTTCCTGCTCTAAATAATTCTTTCTCCAGGAATGAACAGTTATGGAACAGATACATTTAGATGTCTAGATCATTTCAACTTCTCTTACAACTGATAGAGGCTAGGTTGTGATCCCGTGTCTCATATATAAGTTTCTAGTGATTTTTAAGTTACCTTACCGTGTCTCTTCTGGACTCCAGAGGTCAGTTCAGGAAGGTACATATTTTCCACAGATTCTGGTTTTAAACTGTTAGGTATATACTGAACTATAATTAAATAATCATCAAACTACAATTATTTAACAAATTAAATAAAGAGGTAATAACAACAATATATATTAAAATAAATATAATTACGGCCTTTCTTCTTGGAAGGAGAGAAGGGAAGGTCTGATAGAAATCTGGATAATAAGGAGTTTGAAAAGATTAGTAATCAAATAAATCTTGTGAATTACATATCAAATGACAAAGCCAAATTTCTTAATTGCAAAAAAGAGGGAAATAAAATAGATACTTGTAATTTATATTTTGAGAGAAGGAAGACATGTTATACAAGGAGATAATGAAGTATTTTCCCTGTATCAGCAGATAAAAATGTTAATAATTAGTAGCTCAGATAAATTTTTTCCACAATTTCTTAAAAACTTGGATCATGAAAGATGTAGCTTACAAATCTTTAAAATGAATAAATAATGACAAACTACAGAAATTCCCTTTAAAAAAAAAAAATTGTGTAACATTAGTATTATACTAATATTCCAAAAGAGAAAGAAGACAAATTAGAGGTGTGTTTTTAATTTACATCTGTTCCTGGAAAGAAACCAAAAGAGAAAGTGATTTAATAGAGTACATAGCAGTAAATTAATATTTAAGCCTTTGTAGAACTAGTGTAATGATACCTTGGGGGCGACAGCACTTATATGCATCTAGGGAAAAGAAAATAGTTCAAATTTTGCTTAACACATTTTCTTGGGTGTTCTTACAATAATTTTTCATGACCATGATTTTTTTAAGACTGCCTAGTTGCATTTACAAATGGCTATTTTAAAAGTAGATATACAGCCATTTCTCTTATTTGGTTTATTTATGTTATCAGCAAAAAGGAGTTTTAATTTTTTAATGGCACAACACTAGCTATTTTATTGCCTTTTTAGTGCTTACATTAATATGATTAAGTTCCTTGTCTCTATTTCTTGTGCTGCAGCTTACTTCATTGTCTCATTGGCATTGCTAACATTTTAATGGTTTCCTGTGGACCTGGAAGACATCCTGTGGATGTTTGCACAGTATTAACTTAATTACACATCTACCTCTCTTTGCTGTAGTTGCTATATTTTTAATTGCTTATGACTTTGTTGTTGAGCTTAGTTTATTCTCATCACACCTTGAATGCCTCTTTAAAGTATTTTGTTTGTTTTTGATGATTCAGATTGGAGAAGTAATTAGTGGGTTTAACTGTTCTCAAGAACCAAAATATTAAATTAAATATAGGGCAACTGAATGTTTTCTTACACTTTGCACGTCTTGTGCTATCCTGGTAATCACCCATCAAAGGATTTTAAAAATAATGACTATTGTTTCCACACAGCTGCAGTTTTTTCATCACTAGAAAGAAACAAACACGTCATAAGACGTCAGCTGAGATACTATACCTTTTGATAACAACCAAAAGCAATAAAATCATGACATCACGGAGCTATTGAAATTGGAGGGGACCTTTTGAGATTATCAAGCCCAACTCTCCTGCTCAAGTAGGGTCAGGTAGATCAGGTTGTTTATGGCTGTGTCTAGTCAGGTTTTTAATGTCTCCAAGGCAACCTGTGTTTTACTACCCTCAGAGTAAAACAATTTTTTCTTGTGTTAAGATTAAATGTCAAGTATTTCAGTTTGCGCCCATTGCCTCATGTCCTGTCACAGGTTACCACTCAAAAGAACCTGGCTCCCTCATCTTTCTTCCCTCCTATCAGGTATGTTCGAGTCAAAGAAGAAGAATAGTTACCCTTGGAGTGAAAATTGTCTCTCTCTATATATATAATGGTTAAATTGCCTCTTAAATGCCAGAATAGAAAAAAAACACTAGAGTGTCCAGGTCTACTTTAAAAAGCCGTCGGTTCATCCCGCAGCGCCAGTTCTGCTTA
>NW_010425158.1:0-9494 GCF_000710305.1 Buceros rhinoceros silvestris
GACAACAGAGTCTTTCTTCATTTCTGCTCAGAAAGTAGAGCCACTGTGTGTGGTAGAGTCACAAAGTATTAAACCCAAAACATAGTAACTAATAATAAGGATTGAAGAATTCTACGTTTGGACAAAAAATTGGAATGTCTCTCCATTAAATATTCCTTGTGAATGTTCACCCTATCATCACTCTCTCTGCACCAACGCTGCCTTGAACCCATTTTATATCATGCTGCTTCGGAAATCAAATAAGCTGACTGTCTTTAGAAACAATTAATTCCTAATGCAGTATTTCTGCTACAGTTTTGGAAGCTACTGTAGGATCCAGGGCATATTTAGAACATTCCATACGTGTGACAGCGTGAAAAGAATGGAAAGCCTCTTTCAAGTGCACGCTCTTCAGCTGCCAGGGAACCTGACATACAAGCAGCTGGCATTGAAATGATCAGGCCATCGTGACCTCAGTGCGGATGGTTTGCTTCCCAGATGTCTATTATTAAACAGTTGCAATTTATTTCTGGATAAAAAGAAACTGATCCTACAGACACATGCAGATGTAATGCCACCCATGCTACTTCTGTCAACTGAACTCAATGGCAATAAAGCACAAAGGCAAAAATTACTAGTACATGTTTTTGCAGGATAAGGATTTGTGCCTGACTCACTCAAAAATTTATATATAAAAACATAAATGGATGCAAGATTTTTAAGTTACACTTTCAGATGCAGAGATCTTCATCAGTTTCTAGATAGCTCTTAAGAGTATTGAAAGGAGATAATATTTACTTCCCTCAAGATCCAAATACATTTACACACAGCTTCAGTTTCCCCTGCAGGTTAAATTAAAATTCACCATAGAAGATTCAAGACAAAACAGGAAAAGATCATAAAATCAACAGAAGTAGCAATAGGAATCTCACTATGCTTACACAAACATGTGCAAGTATCCTGTCGGAGCAGGATTATGGCATTATTACTCTAGAGAAATCCTTCCAAATATTAAAAAACTAACTTGGTCTACTGTAGTACCAGAGACAGAAGTGGATGTCCACTCCATAAATGCATTGCTGAGTACAACTTCTGCCAGCTATGTAAACATCTTAGTGATGCCAGTTTTCAGTTGCCATTTTCTTGCCTTGCAATACACTGATCCATTTAATTGGCTTTCTTGGCAGAAAGGGACAGGCAGGAGCTGACTCAGGCTCCCTTGAAGTCAGGAAGAACCTTTCCACTAGTATCAGTGGCCTTTAAATAAAAATCTCTCAGCATCATCTATCCACTCATTTTCTCTGTGCATGCAATTTAGATAATTCTGTAATTGGGAAAAACATTCCCATGCCCCTACAAACCTGAATAACCTCCCTTCTCTTGCCCAAAACAAGCCCAGAAAATTAAACCTATTTCAGAAGGCAGTACTTTCCCTCCATCAATTAAAAACATATCCTAAACTCAATCTAAATATTTACTGTGGCACTTAGTGGCTGACTCCTAGATTTAAAAAGCTTTCCAGTAGTGCCCTTATCCTTATCTTTGTGTTCTAAACCCCAAAGATGATGATTCTTTCTTTCTTCTCTCATTCATCTCTATGCTCCAGTTAGGCTGGGAACTCCTTAAGAAATAACCCCTTCATTAAAGATATCTGGGCAGGACTGCAAAAAGAAATTTAAAAGAAAACATGTACAAGCTTAAGTAGGTATTTCCATCAATGTCTGTTGCCTATCTAGAAAGTAAGGGGGATAAAACAAGAAAAAGCATACAAAAATGGAAAATCATTAATAGTTCTCTATTTCCATCCATACTATCTCTTCTTGACCTAAGCACTGGATACTCAAAGTCCAGAACTGGTTCAAATCAAGATGCAGCAGAAGGAACAAAATCCAAAAGTACCATTATTCAGCAAGGCATTTAATGACTTCTGGTTCATTTAGGATTCTTAGCTGTGAAAAGAAAATTTCCAGCGGTTTCATTTTACTAGCACAAATTTAGGCTTAAGAATTTTCACACTATTTTTCAGGGCCCTTACTCACAGTTTAAGTTCAGAAAAAGCAAGGGTCATCTTTTAAACTCACTCAGGAAGTCTTTAAACCTTTGCAAACCATCCAAAGAAAATTGTTTGAAATTATTCCTAGAAAGCTGTATTACCACTAATAGTATAAGGGCCATCAAACTGCACTTTAAAACTGGAAGTTAATTAGTACGAGAGACAAACACAGGAAAATTTGGAATGATAGAATGGTTTGGGTTGGAAGGGACCTTCAAAGGTCATGTAGTCCAAGCCCCCCTGCAGTGAGCAGGGGCATCTTCAACTAGATCAGAATGGTCAGAGCCCTGTCCAACCTGAACTGGAATGTTTCCAGGGATGAAGCATCTACCACCTCTCTGTGCAACATTTCCAGTGTTTCACCACCCTCATTGTAAAAAATGTCTTCTTTATATCTAGTTTGAGACTCTCCTTTTTTAGCTTAAAACCATCACCCCTTGTCCTGTCACAATAGGCCCTACTGAAAAGTCTGTCTTTGTCTTTCTTATAAGCCCCCTTTAAGTATTGAAAGGTTGCAGTAAAGTTCCCCTGGTCTCTTCTCTCACCTGAGCCACTTCAACTCTCTAAGCCCTTTGACTATTCTTGTGCCCCTCCTCTGGACCCTCTCCAACAGGTCCATGTATTGTACTGAGGACTCCAGAAGTGGACACAGTACTCCACGTGGGGTTTCACCAGAGCAGAGTAGAGAAGGAGAATCACCTCCCTCAAACCTACCAGCCACACCTCTTCCAGCATGTCCCAGGGCACCTTTGGCCTTCTGGGCTGCAACATACAGTCAGCTCATGTCCAGCTTATCACGCACCAGTACCCCCAAGCCCTTCTCTACGGGTTTGCTATCAGTCACATCATCTATCAGCCTGTATTGATACCAAGGATTGCCCAAACCCAGGTGCAGGACCTTGCACTCAGCTTTGTTGAACCTCATGAGGTTCACACTGCCACACTTCCTGAGCTTTTCCACGTACCTCTGAACGGTATCCCAATCCTCAGGCATGTCAGCCACACCACTCAGCTTGGTGTCATCAGCAAACTTGCTGAGGGTGCACTTGATCCCACTTCATCCCACCGACGAAGATTTTAAACAGCACTGATCCCAATACCTGGACCCCTGAGGGTACCAACTTGTCACTGATCTCCATCTGGATATTAAGCCATTGACAGCTACCCTCTAGATGTGACCATCCAGCCAATTCTTTCTTCACCAAATTGTTCATCCATGAAATCTGTATCTCTGCAGTTTATGGAGAAGGATGTTATGTGGAACCATGTCAAAGGCCTTAGAGAAGTCCAAACAGATGACTGCCACAGTAGCTGTGAAATACAAGTTTAAGAATTTATCTACTAACCGCTAGAATACTTAGTACTGTGATGTGAAACAGTTAACAGAAAACTTCAAGATTCCTGTTTCAAATCTTACCTCCTTCAATCACATTACTATTCCTACACACAAAGTATTCTGCTTCAAGAATTTTCTGACCCACAGATTAAAATAAAAAAAGAAAAAGAAAATTTAAGTGCTTTGTTTATTCCTCCCTGAAATCCTTTGTGCTGCCCTAAAAATGGAGAAAGAAGGGGGAAAGCTCCATGTCACCTGCATGTCAGTTACATGAATTACATGTATAAAACATTAACTATGTTGTCTGCTCAAACTTCCTCTAGCAACTGATTTTTCCCCACTAGAAAAACCAAGATTTTCACAGTGGAAAAGGAAATGACAAATGACATCAGTTCTGCTGCTTAGAACTACTGGCAGTGATTGCCAGCACACTGAGACTGCTGATGCTAGCACTGTCTGTGCAAGGCACGTCGTACAGTATTAGAACATAAGCATTCATACTATTAGTACATTTTCTACCATATCCAAATCTGATACATTTGAATTTCAGCTTGTAAGTGATTTAATTTTTTAATCTTCTAATGTTTTAGGATTTAAAACTGGTCTCAGTATGGGATAGGAAAAAAAAATATGCAATGCATTCGATTGCAAGGTATTCCACGGGGAGGAACTAAGCAAGGGCCAAGTAAAAGAATGTGGGGTTTATCTCTTGTGGTTAATGGTTCGTATCCAGTCCAGCTCAACAGTGTCTGAAGCTCACTACCATAAATCTTTTATTACCACTGAGTTGGTGGAATTGGACTAGCAGCGATGAATTTTCCAAGCTGTAAAGTTTTAATTAGCAGCCTTGTTCTGAAGCACAAATAGAACGTGTTCTCCTTGAGTCCAACGATGCTGTGTACTTTACCTTTTTTTGTAATTTTTAAAAAGCTAAATATACGGCCTATAATACCAGTACTTAAAGATAAAAGGCAGCAAGGCTTCTGTAGAGCTATCATACCCTGAGAGAGTCAATACACCCTACTCCCCATCCAGCTTGTCTGCAGTTTGTCTTCTGCCACAGCTCAAACATGATCATATTTGAAGTCAACCCGAATTCTTCATCTCCTTCTCTCTCTGGGGGCAAAGAACTACCCCCTGAAGAGTAGGTGACGTCTTTAAACAAAAAATATATTATTAAAAACTCAGGCAAAAATTGGGTATCACTTCTCCTAGAGTTCAAAAGTTGGAACAAACTCAAAGAGAGGCAACTCTTAAGGAAGTTGTAAAGGATCTTAAACAAATATAAGTAATGATGCAAAAATGTGGTTAAAACAATAGATTTTCCTTGGGCTTTCACTTATTGCACTAATTCTTCCAAAATTCTTGGCCATCTATGGAAGCTCATATTTTCTAATTAGCAATAATTAAACAGTATTTAAAAAAACCCTGAGCATAAGTGAAGACACTGTAACAACAATCTAAAAGGACAGCATTTACCCATTAGAATTCCCTGTATATGTAATGCCCAAGTTCTTCTTTTTTTTTACTTCACCTAACATATATAAATACCAAAACATAAATTTATTACTTCCTAATATTCTTTCAACTGTAAACAGAAAGAGTGAACACAATCTGCCAGCCTCACAATTTTTACATCTGTCATTTACAGCTAACAAGCTTATTGCAAATACTGAAACATGGAAAGTAAGGGGGGAAAAAAAAATCAGAATTTCAGAAAAGACTGCTCATTTTTCAAAACAAAATCCTCACTACTCTTTCAGTTTCATCTAGCTCCTATCCAGGTCCTCTGAATAAAAAGGAAGATTGTAAACCAGCCTAATTAGGTATCACTGAGTTTATTCTGCATATTACTAGGGAGAAAGATTACATATGTATTAAGATGGTGTTGAATTTTGTCAAAGTATCCATCGAATCAGAAAAAAAATGCTCATCCTTCTATCTGTCCCTCTGTCCAAATTATGAGGTAGAGCCAATAATCCTTTTCCTAAAGAGGTATCAGGGATTGCTTTTCCTAGTAACCTCAGGCAAAACAAATTAATGAATAAAGAGCTGCTGTAATATGTGCTTCTACAGAACTTGCACTTTAATGCAGAAACACATGGATGCTGCAGTTGCTAGCTGCCAGGGTCCTGTTCTCAGCTTCAATAGCTGTAAACTTTGTTTGATATTACAAGCACCATGACCAAGCACAATGTTACCTACTTCCATTAGGTAAGGAGGAGCTGGATGTGTTTTGTTCTTTGGAAGCTTAAATCCTGTCTTCATATCCTTCATATTTCTGAGGGCAAATAACACACAGTAATACACCAAAAGAAGGAATCAAAGTCAATGCAAGATTCCAAGGATTTTACAGTGTGCTTTTAAAGGTAATCAAGGAAGCTTAATTGTCTAAGGAGCTGTCAGACAAAGTGAGGAAAAAGTACTTCTGAGAAACAGTAACTAATGATCTGTCTGTGCAACGAAACAAGAACATACCAGAATTAAAGTAGAGCTGCTGTGGCTCAGAGAAAGCCCCAAACACTGCCGAATTTTGAAACCTTCATTTAGAACTTCAGTGGCCTCAGTTTAAGTTCACCGCCCATTTACATAACAATTATCACAAGAAAGGTCTCCCAGCCCTGGAGACATTTGCCTCTTAAGACACTCAGCCCACCTGCTTTTAAGCTTCCTTTGATCCAGGTAAGAGTTGCAGCCCTGGATTTTCCCACAATCTCCTGGGAACACTTCCTGGACATCAGTTTTCTGCTTTCTTCCCAGAAGTTCTCACTATTTTTACCAGAACTTTTGTGATTCTTTTATGATCATTCCAGAAACCAGCTATAAACTACATTTTAATATCCCATCCTTCCAAAGAAATGCACCGGTCAGTCAACAGGATTTCTCCTTCTGTTTGGCCCCCTCAAAAATACCTGACTCAAGGTCAGAGCTCTCTCAGCAGCAGCAGACTACTGCTGAGTAGTACTACTACTACTACTAGTACTACTACTAGAGCAGTTTTTCAGACTACATTTTTATTTCACATCAACAGTGAAGAACTGTCACCAAAAACCAACAGGACCAGGTGATTATCTACCTTATTGACAACACCATGGCTCCACAAGAGGCATCAGTCTCCAGCTCTCCTTGGGTTCATAGCTCACCGTGTCACTGTCTTCCTGAAGGACACTTCTCTCAAACTGCTGTAGCTCCAGCTCAGCACTGGCCTCACTGCACAGCTCTCACTGGCTGCCTTTGGTACCTGTTCTTTTAGAAGGTCCAGTGTTTCTTCCCACTCTACATAAACTAACCCTGCATTGTGGAGGGTTTTGCTTTCTCCTCTACCACAGCTGAAACAGATCCATTGCCTGGTAAAGCATAATCATTCTTCCTTGTGTTAGCATCCTGTATTTATCTGTCAGTTTCTGCATCTCTCAGGATCATAGGCAGTTGTTGCACCTATGGAGAAATTCTACTGCTTCAGACTCCTTTCTGGGGAACAGAGTGGTTGTACTGACATCCCTTGACTTTAGACATGGTATTGCCCCCACACGCTTCTACATGAAAGAGAAACATTAAGGCTTGCATTGTTAGAGTTTTTACTGACACTGCCAGTGAGGAGCACAAACTCCGGCAGCTGATCAACCAGAGCAGAACCCACTCATACGTTTGCCTTTCAAATCACCCTGAGTACCACCAATATACCGTACACTATGCTATGCCATGTTGTCCACCTCGTTACTTAGCTCTATACTCAGTTACCATTATTACATTACAGGCAATAAGTGAATAGGTTCAGACAAACACAGCCATGATAGGTGAAGAATAAAAATTACAGATCATCTGTACACAATAACAAGGGTAAGAGTGCAGTCCTCATGGACAGACTACTCACAGATCTGCAGCTCAGGTAATTTTTGACCTGGCACTTTGACTGAGGGTCTTTTAACACTTTGAAGCATGCAGGGTTCTATGTGTATTTTATTCTCCACAAAAATATTTCCTGATAAATATTCCCTTACCAGTGAAGAAAGTACATGGTATTCTAAACTAGAGTTGTTTTGTTTAGGTGGGGTTTTTTTGTTAAAAAATCACAAAGAAAAAAAAAAAGCAACCTCCCTTAAAATTTATCCATTACCCAAAACAAGGAAGTTTTAGCTCAAACCAGGACAATGTGTTTAAAGAATCACAATAACTACAACCACAATATTTTTTTCCAAACATTATGCAATACATAGCTTTGGGAGACATATTGAGGTAGGAGGTTTGAAAACAAAGTGATTTTCATCACTTCAATGTGATGCAGGGAGAAAAAAAAGTCAACACTTCAAATTATGCCAATTTCTTTTATTTAACAAACCTGTATCTTACGATAAACAACAAAAGGCACCACAGTATAATAAATTCTATTCAAGATTTGTAAGACAAGTTTTTGTTTTCACAGCAAGATTATCCATCCTAGGTGAGACAAAATAAATAACAGTAAGATCATTCTAAGATATTAATGCTCGAAAAACACACTACATTGGCAGCACTAGTAATAGGGTATGTCATTTAGCTTTTTGCAGACCTTTTCTCTCACTTAACACACTCACCTCAAGCATGAAGTTACTGAACTCCCAGATACCACTGAAAATATTTGTGTTACACTGAAAGTCTGATAGGCCACAGCCTGACCATCTTCATATGAAAGAAAAAAGAAAGAAGGCAGCAGGCACCTCAAAACAGGTTTGCAAACTTCCCCTCTCTTAGCAACACCAATACACTGTTGCCCACTGATATATCCTCATCCAAAAATTATCAAACAAGTCTTTAGTAAACTACACTCCAGTGTTGTTGGGCACAAACCAAAAATATATCCTCTCTGTATCTCCAAAGTTTACAATTGTGTCCTATGTGAGCGCTTCCAATAAAAAACCAAACCAAACCACAACAACCCAAGCCTGATCACTTTGACTTTCACTCTGCTTCCAGCAGGTCTTTCATTCATATACGTGCAGGAATGAGTGTGTATAAAGTGAAAGACCGAGATAACAGTAAATACATACCAGTCTTCAAATGAAGAAGCATGCAACTGTGATGGCCAGTGTTTGTCACTCAGGATTTCTTAAATGACTGATAGCACAAGCAAATATCTAGTATCAACTGATTTATTTAAACTGCTGACCAAAAACCAAACACAACTGTAACCTTTCTATTCTAGCAATTCTTTCAGAAGTTATGGAGAACACTTTTGAAAAATCAAAGCCACAATGGGTATTGTGTGTTTAGACCTGCTCAGGATTGGTCTCATATACACCCACCTCACTAAGAGCATTTCTAATTAAGTTCTGTACACACAGAAATTTCAATTTTTTCCCCAGCCTTCCTGCCAAACAGATAAAAAAGTTTTATTTTAAAATGTCAGCTCTGCTGCTACTCTGTAAAGACACAAATCCGAAAGAATGATTGCTTTTGAGAAGGTGAAGTGTGTGCATGCAGGCATCACACGTGCATCTTTAGACAACATATCTACAAGTAGCAGAGTCAGCGAGAATTACCTCAGGGCTAACCGCTGCCCTTCTGGACCAGTTCGGATTTTCCCAGCTGCACAGCACATCCTGAAATACTGCTGTCTCTGCTGCCCTTTCAGCACAGCTGCCCAAGTGGTAGCAGCAGAAGAAAAAGGAACATAGTTCTGTTCATACAACTACAGAGTCGCTTCTTTACCTCATGCCATTTCCAGGTCTGTTTTTATCTCTGCCATTTTGCTCCGTATGAAGAAGTCAAGATAAGGGGGAAAGACCTTTTCTGACCATCCCTGGCTAAAGTTACAAATTCAACAATGCTCATGAACACAGAGGGAAAAAAGACCCTGACTTGCCTGTTTGAACCTTTCCCCGACAAAGCAAGTTCCCATTGCCCAGAGGCAGTTTACTGCTCACCAGCCGGTAACAAACGGCAGCGAAGGGGGTACACGGGGCAGCACTCTGACGCACCGTGCAGAGGACACTCCCGCAGGCTGCGTGCTTGACACTCGTCTGCAGTTCAGGCTGGCTCCTCACCACGAGTTTACGACTATTTACTCCCAGGTCCACCCCAGAGCCCGGGCAAGCCCGAGGAAAGGAACACCACAGCCACCTCCTCTAACGGCTGACCTGACCCCGA
>NW_010425158.1:9805-10189 GCF_000710305.1 Buceros rhinoceros silvestris
CGGCGGCATCCCGGTGTCACATTTGGCTCTGACAAGCCGGCGGGCTACGGGGCCTCTTCCCACACCCCGCAGCTGTCAACGAGAAGAAGCGCCCGGCCTCCTCCAGGGCCAGCGCTTCCCGGAGAAGGGGGGAAGCGAAGGCCGCCGCGGGCGGCGAAGTCGGTGTTCGCCCGCGAGGAAGAAGCAGAGGGGAGCGGCCGGCAGCGGCCCGGCGGGACTCGGTACTTAACCGTCTGTCACAGTCACGTCCGCGTCCTCCTCTCCCGGCTGCACTTCCAGCTGCAGAGCTTTCTGGCTGGGGCTGACGAGCTGCAGCCCCGCCGGCAGCTCCTCCCTGGCGAGGAGCAGCTTCACGCTGCACCGCAGCAGCTGCTGTGGGTGCCG
>NW_010425158.1:10975-12624 GCF_000710305.1 Buceros rhinoceros silvestris
TGGGAAAAGGCCGTACGCGTCGGGCAGGTGTCGCATTGGCATCGGGGCTAGAAGTCTGTAGCAGTGATTTAAGAGAAGGTTCACTAAGCAGCGGATCATTTGGCTTTTCCCTTCGTGGTATTTCGCCCTCAGCTCTCTTTTCCGAGCGTGAGGGTGTAACTGCAATACCGAGCAGCAGGTGTCGCTGCTTTGCTGTAAAGTTTCCCGTGGTGGTGTGGTTGGTTTGGTTTCCTTGTTTGTTTTTTGTTGCGGGAGGCGGGGTGGGGTGCGGGTGTGTGTCTGTCGGTCCGTCCGTCCGTCCACCCAGCCTTGGTAACCGGAAAAAAAAAAAAAAACCAAACAAACAAACTGCCGGTCACTTCTGTTCATGTGCATCAGTGTCAAAGAGACGCTGTGAGGGTTGACTAATTAATATTTGAGAATTGTTCTGAGTTTAGAAGTACCGTATAAACTGGTCTCAGCTTAGTGAGTTTCCAGACGTTGTTGTAATATATATGTCACCCATGTTCTCTGGACCCGAACAGTGACTTGGGCTATCCTGCCTGGCTGGCTGAAAGGGAAGTGGAAGTCCCCACCCTGACTGTGTTAGAAGGAGTGTTGCCTTGCACGAAGAGGTGACCCCCCAACAAGGCTACGCGAAGCCTTGTTCCACTTAAGCCACAAGATGTACTGAAGTGTAACACATATTGCTGATCCTGTGTTTGCACTAATGACAGAGATGTTTTATCCGTAAAGACAAACACAGTTCTGTCACTGCAATAGCACAGTTCTCTGCCTGGATTTAACTACTGCTTTCTGAGGTATCACCTCTTCATTTTTCTATGAAGGAATTTGGTGTTATTTACCCTTGTATGAAGGAGGAATAAGGCAGTCTGCATATGCCATCAAGTGTCTGTGCATAGCTTACTGCACAGTAAGTGCTTCAGCTCTCAGCTGGATTGTTTATAGCCAAAGGCAGCTCCACAGCTGCTTAAGTAACCTCTAGGCCAAAGAACAGTGATTTCTGGGCTGTTAAATTCATCATTGCAGTGAAAGGTTGAATAAATACAAGTGAGGCAAGTCCATGTTTGTTCAGCCCTGAAGAAAATACCTGTAGGTAGCTGTAATATAGGGCAAATGCCAGACTGAGAGTTGTAGAAGTACAGCGGCTAAGTAAGGAAGTGTTACGCAGATAGATTCTGCTTCTCCTACATGTGAAAACCCTGATGACACACCAGTAATGGTACTACAGGCAGGATGTTGCTGTTGTTGACAATGCTCTGAAAAAGAAGTTGGCAAGGACAGTGTGGCAGGGTAAATTTTTTCACATGTACAAAGACACATAAGAGTTATCTTTTTTACACCAGTGTCTTTACTGGATTTATACCTCACCTCAGTGGAAGTGTGCCACTGACCACCTTGTCCTCAGCAGCATTACCACTTGTCACACACATAAGGGGTAAACAGAAGAGGCATCTCCACCTCAGGCAATAGTTATTACTGCTTTTACCACCTCAGCTTCAACTTGCAGCCTTGCCTTCTTTTTAGCTTCAGGCGCCACACTGAACAGCTACATGGCTGTGACTCAGTAGTTTTTGGCAACAACAGTGAGCATGAGGTAGCAAGGTTGCTTCCCGAAACAGCTGTATGAGCTTTTTTTTTTGGGGGGG
>NW_010425158.1:12747-44261 GCF_000710305.1 Buceros rhinoceros silvestris
GAAACAAGTTTTAATCCAGCTTTGTCTTTCATTGTCTATGAACAAAGGCAGCAATATCAGTATGTATTAAATTAATGCTACCAACTAGTTCTTCACTAACAGTATAAACACTAAGTTTTTAGTATCTCTTGCTAAAGCAAGTATTTTATACTTAGAAATCTGAACCAAATTTAAGTCTAGTGCTGCAACAATATGTTCTATTAAATATTATTGTTAAACTTCTCCTTTGACATCAAAGGCTTTGACATTGATCAACCAGCATCTGTTTTTCAGGCATACCCTCTCCATTTGCCAGCTATGTGAATTGCTGATAACAAAACCCACCTCGGAATGTGACAAGTGCTGGAATGTCTTTTCTAGTTGGACTGCTGTGTCTGCAGAGCCCCTTTGCTTTCAAAGGAAAGAGCAACTACAGTTATGATCTTGCATAGTGGGTTTAAAAGTATAGGATCTGGTGGGGTTAACTGTGAAAAGTTCTTTCTCTTCCAGACATCGCAATAAGCTTTGCCTATAATGGGTTAGCTACTCGACTACTTTTTTTATTTTTTTGAAAAAGTCCACCCAGACTCTCAGAAATTTTAAATCAATTGAATTCCCTTTAATAGGAAAAGGATAAGAAAACCTTAACTGTGGTACATTACTAAGCATAAATATTGTTAGGTATTTGGGTCATTTTGTCAGCAGAAACATCCTGCAACAAGACGCTTTCTTGTCTACCTATATGCAGTTGGTATAGTAGAAGCATGAGTTTCATTTGGATTTGCCAAAATAAGTGGATAAAAGTGAAGTGTAGACAGAAGGATCATGCTTTCCAAAGACACACAAAATGGACCCTCTACTAGAAATCCACAGGAAGGGAATAATACCTTTTATGTGATAATGCAGTAGCAGTATTTGTGGATAAAACGTTTTTTGTATTTCACACATACAGACATGTACCTTCAGAACTATTCAGTGTTTCCTTTCTGTGGAAAAAACACCTTTGAAAGCTCTAAGGATACATATGGTTCCAAAAGCTACTGTCTGTCACATCTGTGACCATAATACTCAGAAGCTCTCCAAGTCCTTTCAGAGAAGTCTGCCTTGACCCCATAGCAAGGAGACAGCTACACCTAAAATGCGAGAGAAAGCATCACTCAGCTCTGTCTGAGTTCTAAAACAAGCAGTGTTTGAGGACGTCTCTTTCAAGCCAAGATCCATGAGTTATGTGGGAGTATTATTGCAAAAGTTGCGTATCATCGAAGACAGCTTTCCTACTGCTATGTCATGCTATTGGTCTGAAATGACTTTGATGTCATGCTGATCACTGGTTAGAAGTCTTTCTTCTGTGACCCTGAAGCCACTGAAAAGATCTGTCGAGAGCCTGGGCAACATGCTGTGGTACTTTAGCTCCAACCCTCCTCTTGTTAGTGAAAATGGGCTTTCCAGGCGAGGGCTGTCCTGTTTCCTTGGTATCTACTTTCTGCACTTTTTGATTTTGGCTGTTTGGCTTTCTTAGGTGAACATGGAGGAAGGAGGGCAATCTAAACTTTCCTTAGGTGTCAGAAACTGTCAAAAACCAGGGAAACAAAAGGATAAAGGGATTACTACCATTCTGAGCAGAAGTCACCTTGTCACTCACACAGGACAGTAAATTCAATGCCTGTGTTGCAACTACACAATTGTTTGAGACACTGAACTTCAAGTATTCTAGCAGCTTCTTGATCTGTTTCTGCAGCCTTTCAATTATTGGTGGAAGACAATACAACCTCAAATTACAGCTTCTGGAAAGGACAGTTCACAAACTTGTCTTCTAAAGTGCATACTAAAGGGCATTCAGATATTTGTGTTCACAATACTACTAGTAGCTATCTCAAACTCTGCTTTAATAAATCAAGTATTGTAAATATGCTTCTGCCAGTAATACTTCATGAAAGGAGTCAGAGCACTCTTGTACTTTCAGCAACTTGTCAGAACTTTCAAACCAACATGTCTCCAGCAGCAGAGACATTAGTATACACCACTTCTAGCAGCAGTTTGAGTAAAGGCGACTAACCCAGAGCTGTGCCAGGACACCATCTATTAGTGTGGCACCATTGCGGGAAAGGTAACATCTATCTGCAAAGAGAGAATAGCTTGAGGCAGCAATTTTTCTATACCATTTACAGTTAGATTTCCAAAAGTATGTCTGATTTATTAACTACTAGTTACTAAATAAGTACTGACCTACTATGTTTGCCCTAGTACTCTGGTAGTGAAATCAGCAGCAGATTTTTGTGCAGTGTTCCAGTGGAAAATGTCTATATGCAGAGTGGTTCTTACTTCAAAAGTTCTGCTGATAAAATTGCTTAGAATAAAATGTCATCAGGATCACACCGTGGTCAGGGAGGGGCTGTTTTGTTTTTTGAATAGAGAAGTCCTGCTGGTTAGGTTGATGCAGGTATTGAGGAAGAACATGTACAATGGGATATAGCAAAATTTGGAACAAGATCATCAGAATCAATTCAGAATCAAGGCAGTGCCAAAAATGGATCAAGGTTTCTTCCTTGCCTTGGTGAGGCAAGGCTTATATTTAGCTTATATTTCAGATGGCTTTTGGCATAATCCTTGATACAGAACTAAACAACCGATACCCACTGGATTGCTGCAAACTACATGACACTTTACATAATTGAATGCTTTAGATAAATGAAATGAAATGCACTTACAGTAACTCAACATAGAATGTATCTTATTTAGTATCGTTAACATTGTACAGAAAATGACCTTATCGAAGCAATAAAAACAAGCTTCCTTTATAACCTGTCTTACACTCATGTTTTCTTACAGTACCAAGTATTTCCAAATTTCTCCTATCTTTCAGCTATGCTTCATGCTTTGAGGTCTGGATCATAGTACTTTGGGTTACTGAACTAAACTTCCACTGGTTAACTAATTAAACCACTTTAATTATTATCAGCAGAAGCAAAGGTTGAATTCTGCAGGTCTTCCTGCTTAACACTGTCAGTGGAAAAGAAGTGAGTAAAATAGCCCGCTGGCTACATCGTTAGTTGGTGTGAGAACCCTGTAGAGGGAAATGTTGCCCTGAAGATTGTGTTCTTGTGCATATGCGTTGGAGCAAGACCTATTTATTCTCAGCAAGGCACCTGCTAGGAAATGAACTCCTGGTCTTGATTAGCAAACCAAGCAGGAGTATCATGTAAACACAGGTGTGGCTAGTCACTGGTGTAGAAAATTTATAGTCTTGTTTGGTAGGATACATTGCAGGAACCAGTATTGTACTCTACTGAACTTTTGGCCTTTATTTGAAATAAAAGGCTAGGCAATGACTGGGCCATAACTTACAGCTCAACTTCCTGATAAAGTTTTTCTACCTATTTTGATCTTGGTATCCAAGATCTTGGTATCCATTTTGATATTCTTGCATCTATTACTCAGTGGGTCCTCTCCAGTTAAAACGACATTCTGCATTTCTTCATATGAAACAGTGCCTGCATCACGTACTAGAGACCCATAAGATATATGACCAATAAGATTAGGCCATACTGCAGAATATTTAGAGCAGAACTTGCAGAAGTGGGTTCTACTGGTGATGAATCGACACTGTTAATTCTGCATAACCCCTCACTGACAGCTGTTAACTGGCTGAATCTGTGATGGGAAATAATTGTTAATATTGAAATTATTAAGTATATTACTGTCTGTAATTACTGTGACAGCTACTTAATTGAACTGACACTTCAGAATACTAGTTTCTTTTTGCAATCTAAGTTCTGTTGCTGCTAACTAAAAAACTGCAGTGTTATTTAAAAGGCGTAAGTTGAAATAATTTTTTTCTCAAAATCAATAGTACCACAATCCAAAATATCTGGCTATATAAAAACTGAAGCAATTCAGGTATGTTTGTAACAAGAAAACAAATTTATTGATTTTAAAAGACAAGACACAAATTTTGTTTTGAAAAACACAAGAAAGCTAGCCTGAGTTCAAGTCTGAAATATTCAGAAAAATCCTACTGTCTTTAGTATGTTCCAGTCATTTTTTTAAACAACACACTAAAAGTTAATATATATTTTTATAATTATAAAAGTTCCCCAGTTATTGTACAGTACACAATACAAATTGCCCACAAACTATTATTTAGCTCCTGCCAGTTTTGAGAGGACATGATATACTAAAAGATTTAGCATTTCTCACAAAAATCACATCAGGAAATACGTATTTACAAAATCAAATACATTATACAAAAAAACCATCACGTTATTCTGTAAAGATGTCTTCTTTAAATAATTAAAAAGTATATTCAACTGTAGTCCAAAAACTGGAAAAGAACATTACATTATCTCACACGTACAGTCTACAAAAAGTTGCTTACCTCATTTACATAATATATTCAATCAACTGGAAAATAAAAGTTTGAATATGTCCTAGTGTTATGATGTTTCTGTGGTGTGGGACTGAATAATGTAATCTGCCACTTACTAAGTGAAATTTAAATGATGGCACTTTAAAAAAAATACAGTATAAAATAAATGCAACAAAAGAAGTTTCCTAGAAGGTAAGAAAGCCCTGAGTGATGATAAAATTACTGATTGGTAGCTCTAGAATTAACCTAATTAAAGTTTACCACCTCAGGCACAATTTTCCAAGTTTTTGAAAGGCACTCGAAGTTTCTTTAACAGCCTCATTGGTTATTAAGTGTAAATCCAAATTTTCAGTGATGATGAGTGGAGATGGGCAACTTGCTTTGGTACAAAGTGGTATTTTCCTAGCGTATTTTAAATTGCTTAATTGGGTTACTTTCAGATTGATATTTAATGTTTAAATACAAGGCAATCACTTTAATATATGGTATTGATGGAAACTTTACTTGGGGAGCCCTTTAAGGATTCTTTGTGTAAAAACCTTACTGGTATCAGTGAGTCAAGGGTAATTGAACTGAGTTCCTGGTAAACACCAATCCATGCGAGGTTGTTCCTCCAAAGTATAAACTCCTCTTACAAAAAAGACATTTACTATTTCAAGGTAAATTCATCCAGAACTGAAAACTACTATAGTATGTTTGCACCATAATCAAGAAAGTGCTTAAGGACATACAAAGAACATTTTGCTGATCTAGATTTAAGTGAGGCTCATTTGATGCTCATAGGCTTGTTCTGGGCCGTCTTTTCTACGCTGAATTTCAGCCTTAATGAGCAATCTGCAAAAACAATTCTTACCAAATAGTTAACTACTCAGGGCTTCCAATCCCAAAATTCTAATTTATTTTTACAACAGGAAAAGGATAAAAAGAAATCAAAATAAAAGAATAGTTAAAATGATCGTTTTCAAACTAAGGCATATTTTACTTCAAACACTAGGCAGTCACTTTGTAAGTGGCTTTTACTATTTCTTAGTTAAACTGTTAAATTAAACTCAGGTCTACTGGCACATAAAATCACTAGCAGCAATGATCAAGGCATGCAAACTCAGAAGCATTTACAGTAAATTATGAATAAAAAAAGTTGTTAAATTAAAACCCTTTGAGTATTGCATTTATGTTAATTAATTATGCATGAATTTGAATTAACTGACTAAAAATGTTTATAACTTACTTGCACTATACTACTGACGTAATTCCATTAAATAACTTAAAATGAGCCCCCCCTTTTTTTTGCCCTCAGCTAGACTTAAGTAAATACAGCTGCACTTAGTGTTTGCTGACTGATTGATATTGCAAGAAATCAGTAGAAAAGGTATTGTACTCTCACTAAATAAGGTGGCATTTCTGCCCATAAGTTCAAAGAATCTCTGCATGCCACAACACTTGTTCCCTTGTTCTTGTAAGCAGTATTTGTAAGAACACCGTTGATTTTTAAAATGGCAAAAGGCTTGTGCAATTTCTAGGTTGCTTTTAAAATTCTGACATTCAGTAAGGGCCATCCAAAATGTACCCCTGCTTTTTTTATTGCAATGACTGAGTTTTGAAACGAATATCAATATAATGGCACACCTTTTGTTCTTATCAAAAACATTGCCAAAAATTTCAATGCAAACATACCAAATATTCTGCAAAATTTATTCTTCTTCACTAAACCTTCTTTTAATTCTAAAGATTCTCTTTTACAGTACCAGAGTATTCCAATACTAACCTTCCTCAGGAGATTTTCAAAATACTCTGAGGTTTTTATTTTTAAACCTTTATCTTCTAAAGGTATCTTAAAGTACACAACATCATATCTGTAGAAACATATATTTGATTTTCTTTATATATTTATGGAATTATGAAAACAGGGGAGCTGAAGTAGTTCTCTATTAGACAGTACACATCAATGGCAGTGAATATTTTGCCTACATCTATTGAGCTTCCTATAATAAACCCATTCCCGTATAGTATGCAAGTATTTACCTTAGACATAATTTTAAAAAATTCTACAACACTATCAGCTATTTCAAAGTATATGCTCAATGGTAAATTTAGGTTAATTACCTAAAACACTCTGTTCCCATTATGATACTTACAATGCTCAAAGGGTTAATGCAAGGCATTATATCAAATTAATTTTCTAATACTAGAACTAAGCACTGTGTGTTTATGCTTCTATTCCAGTTTTTATTGTTTATCTTAAATCACCAAACAAATTAGCAGAGATACTAGAATTCCATTTATTGATTTGCTTTTAAGCATATAGAAAGAGGATGTCCTTTTAGAGAGACAAGGGCCCAATTTTCAGAAATTCATACTGCTCTCTCGGATGAATGTTACAAACTCTGAAATTGTTGTTGTATACTTATATTACTAATAAATCTCATTTTTCATCAGCACTTTTATGGCTGTCAGTGGTTGTTTTCATTTTGTAAAAAAATTTGAATTCAACTGGATTGCAGTGCAGCTCTAATATAATTTTTTCCTAAACAGTGCAGATGTCAACTGGTGAAAATGAAAAATATATCAGATCATTTGTTCTAGGGAAAACATGGTGAACAAAAGAAGTGGTTTAGATATTTAAATAAACCTCACTTGAAATTAAGTTTGTATATAGACCTATACATTCCTGAATGACAGAACATTATCAATTTTCTTATTTTTGAACTAAAGGCAGTAATGCTGTAAATCATCATTTTATATGCAAGTAATTTAAAATCTATTTTCCAAAATTTTATGGAACTTTTTAAAAACAAGGTCCTTAGAGCATGCTATAGAACAAGAGCAAAACAAGAAATAATAATTGGTAACAGAAAAAAAAAAAGCCTTGAAATTGATTTACCATAAGAAAGATGAAAACGTACCAACAAATTTTAAAAAATATAAAACTTCTGAAAATTGGGCCCTGTGTTTTGAGAAGGTAGTTCAACAGTACCCATTCCCCCACACTGTCCACTGTGCTATTTGTGCTAATGGGGGGAAATGCCTCTGAAATAATTATTTTGGATTCCATGTCAAGATTAGATAAAACACATAAACCATGTCAACTCTCATAATGTCTACCCTGTGGGTACATGCTACACCTCTTCAGAGCACTAACTGTAGACTTCAGAACTGGTGTGGCAATGCAACCGCATGCTACACATTATAGAATATGCACTGAGGTATTTGTATCTCTGTAGCTTAATGATTATTATAACCCAACTATTAAATAGCAAGAGTGTGCAAAACATTTTATCTAAGTGTTTGATTAAAATTTCATTGAGTAAATGTAAAAACAAAACAGAAGACCCCCAAACCTGTAAGTATGCAATGCAGCTTACAGCAACGTAGTTCTTCTAAAAATACCTGGTAAAATCTTTAAAATTTAAGCATAGGAATACAGACTCCATTCAGTTTTCTGCATCTAGGATAGTTCCAGTTTGTTTTGGTAACTCATTGTTTTTAGAAGCTATGAAATACATTCCATTTTTGCAGTCAGGGTTCTGTTCAGTTTTGCTTTGCACTTTGTGAACAGTGAACAACTGAGTGGAGTAGGGAGCTAAATAATGAGAGATACTCAGGTCCCACCTTTTTTATCAACCTAGATTATCTATTACAATCGTACTCTTTTCTCAGCAACAACAAATCCAACATTAAACCAAGAAAGGACAATAACCAGAAAAAATTATAGGTCTGTCAACACAAAAATTGAAACAAGTACTACAGTATTGAAAAAGCTGAAAATTAAAAAAAAAAAAAAAGTTGAATTACTTCACTTTATTTTACTTGTAAACATCTTATAATGCACAATGAAGGGGAGTAAATATTTATCACAGCTTAGTTTTAGCATTTTTGGTGAAGGGTACAGATGTGCTGATTTCCAAGGAAAAATCAGGACACACTGAGTGATATATGTGAGAACAAAATCTATGAGATTCAGTGCATTTATGAGTTTAGAAATAATGAATATATACCTCACTTTCATTTTTTACTGAGGCAAATCCATCTACTGACATTAGTAGGAATTATGCCTCGTAGAATGAGCAGGATGGTTTCACCTCCCAGTTCTGCAAAGGAATAAAAATTTTATTTTGTACACCAATAATGCTAGGACATTGTAGTTGATGTGCAGCTGTATTTGGAGTATATGTAAACTCTAGCAACAAACGTGTTTGCTATAAATACACTGTTCATTTTAAATGCTTTTCTCCCATTTGGTATAGACGACTTTAAATTTTTCAGACACACTAGGTAAACCAAAATAAAAGAATTCCTAATTTTCTTACACAGTCTTTTCTGTCAGGCTGATCTTTTTGTGCTCTCATTCACTTTTTGGCTTTTTTGCTTATTTAGTTCCACTATTTTACTGTAGCAAATTTATGTGTCTGCATAATGAAATGTTTAAGAAGAAAAATTTGAGTTGTTTAATGTCAATTAATATGGTCTCTAAACTGTCATTATCTAACCATTAAAATGTAGTATCTGGCTGATAACCCACAAAATATATAAATTGAAAACATGCACTGCATTGTGTACCTGCTCATTTATTTATTTTTAGTTTTTAAAATTAAAAGTAGGCAAGGGTTTAGAAAATATATAATCACGCTTGGGACTATGTTCAATCTATTCTGACATTTTAAGTTGGTATTAAAGCTAGTTTTGCTTTCCAAATTCCCAAGCAAATTTTATTTGTAATAAAGTGAAATCCAGCTAGAAACAAGAAAAAATAGGTTTATTGTCATTCTAAGAGGGATATTAAAATCATTTAATAATAAAAAATCCTCTATACTTTTGAAGGCTATGTAACCTGTCCTTACTTCTTAGGGAATTTGAAAATGACAGGCACACCTTGTTGAATTAATTTAAGAGTTAAGAATAACAAAAAGTACTAAGCCTTAGCTTCATTTCTGTTTAAGGCACCATGTAATAGCCGAGGTACAATGATCCCTGATGTACATTCTTAAATGGCAATGGTCCATCTAGCCACCTATTCAAATTCTACGCAATTGGGAATAAGTACAAGTGAGGTGTGCCAGTTACACTGCCTTATCTAATTTTTTTTAAAAATTTAAATCCACTTTAACAACAAGGAAATATTTTTGAAAGGAAAATGATGCAGGTTGCTACATTCCTTGCATTCTATAAATCATCTTTTCTAAGAGCAGCAGATTGAACCACTAGTAGGAAAAGACCTGGAATAGAAGAAAGTCATCCAAATGGAATGTTTTCCTGTATGTCCAGTTCAGCATAAGTAGCACGTACACTTAATAATAGTAATAAAGTCACTTCTTTTTTAGCTTCAGTTTCTGACAACTACGGTACCACTCAACAGCCAAAAGCACCTGTTCAGTGGCCCCACATATAGAATCAGTAGTCTTCAAAGTAGAGGAATTGGTATGCAAATAATAACTGGAACTGTTGATTTTTAAAGGAAGCCTGCATTGTTTACATGATGGTCAGATAATTAGGTACGTTTATGACGTACAATCACCGCATTCTGTTACAGTTCTGTTATTTAAACTCGCTTCTTACTCACAGAAAGAAACTAGGAGATCTTCCCAACCCTCCAGCATTATTACAAAAATCCCCCAAATGCTCACAATTTTATCAAAATAGTGTCTTTTTGTTGTCCAATGAAAAGCACCTTTTATTACAAATTTGATACATCTGCTGTCAAATAAGTATGCCTCCAGTGTAAATCAAAGAAAATAGTTCTTTTGATATTTCACAGAAGTGCATCTAATTAAAAACCTATCTATGAAATCATCATAACTAATAATTAACATTAAAATACTTTTTAAAAACTATGAAAAATTTAAATTATTATAAGAGGACAAAACCATTAATATTAAGCTTTGCAAAAATCTTGCATTTGATACTAAGAAAACTCTTCATAATGAGCGGCCAATGTAAAATGATTCTGTTTACAAAAGAATCTCCTTTTTTTTCCTAAACAGATCTGGCAAAATACATACAATCATTCCATTTAACAACTCCAATAAAATAATGTTCAGCACAGCTAAAAATTTGACAACAGCCGACCTTCGGCATTATTATCTTTATTAATTTTCACGTTAAAACACAGAGGGATAATGTAATGGGGTGTGTGTCATGTGGGAGGTTTCCTATTAGACTGCAGTATATGTATTTCCAGTAGCACTGCACTGTCTGATAGTCTGAGTAGTTGCAACGATGTGCTCATTATGAATTGGGTTCAGGAGGTTCTGCTGTACTCCACTCTCGAGCACTGGTTGCATGCAGCCCACTTGGAACGCCTGGTTTAGCTCTGTTTTCTCCCTCTTGGTTGATGGCTCTCCATTTTCATCCAGCTCTTCATCTATTTCGCTTTCAACTTCACTGCCCTCATCTGCACAAACAAACCACCATGAAACTAGCACAAAGGGAAAAAATTCTAATACAAGGGCCTTTATTTTGCAAATAATTGTTGAAATACAAAACCACAGAGACGACTAGTTATCTGATAAAGAACAAATTGAAAATATAAAATTTTAATGGGAAATCAATGATTATCTCAAATAGGTAAACAGACTCTTAGCTTTGATTGCTTGAAACACACACTGTTGGTACAGTATGTGGAAAAACCAACTGCAGTCTCAAAATCTCTAACAAACAATGTTAACTTCACATTGCAAAATGCTTCTCCTCTAAGACGTGATGAACAAGAGTTGTTCTTCCTGGTTACAGATAGAGAAATGGAGACAAAGATATTTGGGATGACTTGACCCCAAATTCTGACATAAATTCTTATACTCACTCGCTGAGTGATCTGGGGTCAAATTACTCAACTAGTCAGTATAAGAATGTATGTCAAAATATGGCCTGAAAAGGTTGTAAGGAAATAATTGCTTTATATCCTCTTCAGTGACGAATTACCTGACCACTAATTGCACGCAATTCTGCCTTCTTCACTTAGCAAAACAGTTACTACAGATAAACATACATAAGGATACCCCTGTCTTTTTTCCACAGATATTACCCTTCTCTGTCCTATCAAACACAACTACATTCTGTGGAAAAACTGAAATATTTGTTAATTATTTGTCAATAATTAACATCTTTAAAATATATTCTTATTTTAAAACAAACCTAAAATACTCTAGTCATTATTATTTGCTCCATGTTATATAGATAGCTTATTGTGTCCATATAATACATTAATGTGTAACATAGACATGTCCTTTAAAGCATGATACAGCTCTAGATTCTGTTTTACTGTATTTTGAGCAAAGTAAGTCCTTATGTTTTAAGAGAGACATTAGCTTTATACAAAATTATACATGGAAGAGATTAAAACACTTACCTTTATCCATATTTCCAGGGGACACAGCATTTAAATCACCGAACTGCAAAATAAACAACAAAAAAAAAAAACCAAAACCAAACCTGGACACAGTCTTAAGCAAATGCGAACCTAGAGTAAGTGTGATTGAACAGTTCTGTGCTCCACTGGTTTGAGGCTAGCCTTCAAACCCGTGATCTTGGCTGCAGCTATATCCACAGTACAGCAATTCATTTTCCATTCCATCCTAGTCTTGTGCTTATTAAGACAATTATCACTAAGTAAACCCTCAAAAATTAAAATGGGGAAGAACAAACTTTTAAAAATTACTTCATTAGAGCCTCTGTTGCTTAAAGTGAGCCATAAATTGACTGCCATCCATTCTGAACTGCCAATATTTAACAAAGAATTCTTCTTAAAATTTTCCAGAGACAACTTCAATTTTGCTTGAACAAAAACGAAGGATGCATCACAGTGTTGCAAATCTACCCAGAAGGTAGATGAAAGGGACTGCTGAGAAAGGGTTTCCAATTTGGTAGCCAATTTACTTGCATCGAAAAAAAGACCTTTTCCAAAATGTTCCTCACAAGCTAGACATACAACCTTCCTCTCTTTGCTTCCCTGAAACCTCTAAGTTTCTCTTGAATAAGAACCAACAGAGCAAAATGCCCTCAATGAATCTCAAATGAAAGGAGTACATTATTTAGATAAATACATTTCTAACCATAAATGATACCACTCTTTTTCAGAAAAAAATTGCCAATACTTGTGTCCAAAGCTGAGAGAACAGGAAAGGAAAAAAACCAGAATGTTTTTCTCAGCCGCCACACCAATTTATACTTTCTTACAGTGTTTGTCAGACCATGCTCTTAGACTTCCTCATTTTATTTCAGTCACAGTTACTGAATACACAGAAACAGAAAAAGACATTTAATGAGTATTTACTACTTCTATTCTGCCTGTCTCACCTCCAAACATTTTGGGTTACGTATTTCATCATAACATCTCCATCTTCGCTCTAATTAAAACTTTTTAGAAGACCCTACACTACATTTATATCTAACTTACACAGTGTCTGTTAAGAAGACAAGAGTGTAGTAACTGTATACTTGCATAGTAACTTACTGCAAATATAAAGCAAAGAGAAGGCTTATAGATTATTAGTTGGTCACTAAGTGGAAATATCACTTCTTAGTTCTTCTTAAACATGTTAGGCCACATGATGTAAAATCATTAGATAAATAAAGCCGAGACTTCCAATTTCTCTTGAAAGTATAGCGTCTATTTATAGTATATATGAACCTACAAATATTCTTGGAGGAAGAATGATTTTTGATGCCAAATCAACTCACAAAATGACATGCAATTTATCAGTAACATAGAATATGATAGAGTGTCTCCCAAGTGTAAAAATGTAACAAATCTGTCCCATTAACTAACTAGCATGTTTTCAAATACATCCATTTTCAAGCACTTTTGAAGTGCAATTTTTTGATAACAATTCATGCATTCCTCACCATCTCACTCAAAATAAAAGTTTAGATGAACTACTGGAAAGGAGCGATGAGATAAACTTTGTTTTGCAGATGCCATAAATGAGTATAAAAACTAGATGAGACTCTTGTTCTGTTTTTTAAACCCAAAATCTTTGAACCTGTGAAAGTCCACGGTGTAGCAAACCTCTAGGTATGTCTGCGCTGGTTTAATGACATGTTTGTGAACAGCACCCTACAAGACAAAATTCTTCATGTAAGCCGTCCTTCCTAAATCAATGAGGGTACTCAGTCCACTTGTATTAGCATTTGTGTGGGAATTCAAAACGTGCAAATAACATAAACAGATCCATGTAATCCTACTATTCTGTTCTTTTTTGATTTTCTCATAAAATAGTTATCAAAAACTGGAAAAGGGTCGGTATGCTGATCAACATTTTTCAAACTGTGTACATGGTAAAGGAGCAAGCTCTTTTGGACATACTTGGTTGCTAGAATTCAATGATTTTAGTACTCCAACAATTAACCAATGAAAAAAAGTTCGAAACCATTGTATTTGTAACCCAGCCTATTGTTATATTGCACAACATACTAAAGCTCCACATAAATGCTTAAAAAATTTGCAAAGACACACACCCAAATTCATCACTAAATCTACCAATCTAGTCTCTTACATATTATCTTACCTCTCCCATAACTGCAATAGGTGTCTCTCCTGTTGCCTGAGCAACACGATGTTCTACTAAGTAAAACATGTATTCATCGTAAAGCAAGCGGATCAGATGAAAAGAGCCAAAGCTAGCAGCACTGCGCAAGGTTAAATCTCGAATCACCATTGAGCTATTCAAAAATAGAAAAATATATATATTTATGTATTATATGCCATGATAATTTTAACACTTATCCATGTAGACATTTCACCTCAAAAACAATATTCTCAAAAGCAACGTTATCCACAAATGTCTGATTTACGGTGTCTTCAGAAATAGATGTCCAAGGAAGACAATCATTTTGCTTCTCTTCTTTTCCTGAAGGTATTGTTGGACACCACTTTACAAAGGAAATAACCAGACTGTGCAGTTTTCAGTTTTCCTTTGTTTTCATATATGCATAACTACCAATACTTGAGCATGTGTAAAACCTAACTTGAAAGAAGCCTTTGTTTAAAACATAAAAAACTAAAATAGTAGGAAAACTATTTGATTTTAAACAAACTAATTCTTAAATAGTGTCTGTTGTGCCCACCTTCCCAGTACAAATGTTTTAATTGCTACGATTTTAAAACTTTGAAACTTAAAATTACAAAAATGTAGGCTTGTCTGTATATATGCTAATGACGAATGCTGCTATCTTCAGCAAATAGTTGCTACAGATATTTTGAAGAACAAGGTTTACTCTGATAACTGTTTCAATAAGCAGCTAACATGGAATGCTTGTCTTAATGTTCTTTTCAGACATTAAACCCATGTTTTCTCTTCCTTATCTAATAAAGACAGATACCACAGTGTTTTAATAAACAATATTTAAACAGTGACTTAATAATTGTGTAATTATTCAACCCGAAAATTTCATACTATGTTTCTAACTCAGGACAAAATTCCACCTGCACTCATTTGCACATGGCCTTTAAAACAATAAACAAGGATCACTTAAAGTCCCTGCCATTTAGCAAGTAGCCCTGAGTTCAAGGTTAACAATAATAATTTTTTAAAAAAACCTTCATGTTTTTCATGACTTATTGAGCCACTGCTTGATACTACATCTGTCAACTTTCCTACACTGAATCATTCAGCAAATAATAGACTATTTGGAATATTTTAGAAGTCTATTAAATACTACCTGTAGAAAGACCATTTTAACAGAAATTGCCGTGCTGCTTTAGGAAAGCTGGGTCTTCCTTCGTATGGTTTCAATGCTTGCATCATTACATTATCAAGCCAGGCAGCCCACTGCTCCAGAGTGCTCTGCTGTTGAAGAGTCATCTTGAAATCTGTTTCTAGTCTCTGAACCATGTTGTCATCACACTGGCACACCCAGGAAGCCTGCTCCTGTTAACAGCACATGGCAGCTCTTGAATTAACAACACATAAGCCAAAGTACAGGCTGTAATTCCTTCTCAAAGATTAAGCAATTCAATGGATGAAAAAAACAAAACCCACTTACTAAACAAACAAAAAAAGTTTTTATTTTTATGTCTATCGTAATTTTGTTGAAAGCAAATAGGTAGAAAAAGCATAACATACAAGAGCAGACATTAAATAAAGAAATGAGAATAAACAATGAAAATTACATGTTATGTTGTAGTCTCCCACACTCATTTTCAAAAAAAGGCTTCTACTTTCCTAATTAATCATTTTTCTACTGAAATATTTGTGACTTGTCATTTTTGTCACGGACTAAGGCAGGGCAAGCAGAAAGAATAGTTACATGGGGGGATAAGTAATAAAAGTAGCAGCAAGAAATCAAGTGCAAGGTTCCATTAGTTCTGAAGAAGTTAAGTTTAAAGACAATTTCTGTTATAACATAAAAGAAAGCTTTGTACATACACAAGGATTGTTTAGTTTGCTGACTATTGGCAGTAACAGATCAGACATAACTTAAAGTACCACATAAACTGCACAGTAATGGAGAAACACACTCTGCATATAATAATAAGCAATTTAGTCAGTGCTATCAAGTTTAAACAGGCTAGCCAGTCAATTCAGAAACTAAGAAACAAAAATGAACATTCAGTAAATACAAGCCATATCCTTAAACTCTGTGCCAAGTTAACACCTCATTCACAGACTCTGTACCCACGTTATCATATTACAATACATAATATACCATATCTTTGGCCAAGTACTCTTGACTGACTTTTGTTAAGATACTTAACAAATAATTGAAAAACTTGTTCACAAGGAAAAGAGACAAATATAGAACTACCAGTACTCTGTAACATTTCACTTGGCAGGGCAAAAAGAAAAAAATACTTTTCCTCAGAGGAGCAGAAACATGTGGAGAAATTGAGCTTAGTGAAAAGATAGATTTACATTATATAGCTAACTAGAAACTAGTTCTAATCTGTACTAATCTAATCAATTACTCATGAGATCTTGTAAATTTAAGCACAGGCATTTAGGTGAAGTACACTAACAGTATTGTCTTTGAAATAATGAAAAAGTCTACTAAAAACAAGAGACATTTGGAAGCTCTGCTACTATCTGAGATCTAATTCTAAAGAGTCATTTCTGCTATTACTAAGAGGTCATTCATGGTACCCATTCTAAGAATGTATTTGCTCTACCTTTGCACAGAAGTTGGAAGCATACGTGTACCTCAAGACAGCACACAGTAATTCCGAGCTCTTACTTTCCTAAAGTGTAAACTGTCATATTTGGACTAAATCACTACATATACGAATCAGCAAAATGTTCTCACTTCACTTTCTTCATAGAATAATGACAGCTAACAATAAAGTTCAAAATCACAGAGGAAATAATACTTTTTTTTAAACAAGCATGTTATTTAAAGCTATGTTTTACCTGAACATTGGCAAAGTCAACGCGGTTAAGATCACTGAGCATCTGGTTGATTTGAGAAGTATTTTGCAGCACAGCTCGAGCTGCTTGAGCCAGGTGATTAAGAGATGTGTATCTTCGCAGAGTCTGGGCAAAGGCACTTACAGCGGCAACCTATGAATAAATTAATTTATTTTTAAATATTGAGCTCTTTGTCTGTAGATTAATTCTACAGACAGTCTTTACCTTCATTTTAATATTCTATATGAGTCCTCCTATGTGAATTACATCCATGTAGCAGATCAAATAATGTCTTCCTTATAATTTTTTGACCAAACTAGTTATTTCCTCTCCCATTATTTGATGTTTGATGCTAAACATGTAATTTAGCGTTAAAATGCTTTTGAATGCTACTGCCCACTTGGTTTACCACTGTGAGAATAATACTGCAACAGTTTTGTCTACCTTGGTTTGTATCATCCTCTGTGGAATATTGTTCATGGCATTTGAAAGCCAACCTTCAAGGCTTTTTGCAAAATTGCGAATGGCTTGGGTCAAGGCACCTGTGCATTAAAGAGTAAAAACAAAATGAAAAGAAAGCAATGTACCTTTCTTGAAATGGTTTGCATTCTCAGTACTTACATACTTAATGTTCAGGTCTGCTGCTTTCAAGTTCTAAAAGACAAACCCAGCGCAGGTTCAAAATGCCTTATTCCGATATAGATGATGCAATAATGATTTTAGTTTTGGTTTAATAAGCAGTTCTGACTGCCTAACCTAATAATTTTTCAAGAAGTTTGTGACCAGCAGTATTGTTTTGGGCACTTCCATAGAAGAACATCAGTAACTGCAGCAGTTGTGATGCAAATTTCCATCACAAACTTCCAGTTAATCTAAAAAACTATTTTAAAGAGCAAAACTCTGAAAAAAAAATCCAGTTACAGGAATACTGCAGTTTCCTCAAAGAAGCCCAGAGTAACCTTAAGCCATGTCACAGTGCTGCTTACTTCAGTTTTAAGGAACGCAATCCAATATGCAGTGCTTAAGGGTGTCATCAATAAGCAAGGTATAGGACTGTGTTTCAATGACAGAAAGTGAGATTATTCAAATGACTGTGGAATCTGTGTGCATTTTTGTTTCTTTACTATAGCACCCACAGAACTGCTGAGTGGCTGACAGAGATTTAGAGGGAAACTGAAGAAGCCCTTACAGCAATCTGCGTAAGGGCTATTTTAGTTTTTCAAAGGAGGCGTACAGGAAGTATTTTCCCAAGGAACTGCACCTGGAAAAAAGAAAATTGTAACTCCTGAGTAGTAGAAACCTGGCTTTCCCATACCTACCACTTGCTCATTGACGTAATAGTATCCACTCAAATGGCTGCAAAAATGGTGAAGACAAAAGAAGAAGCCTACAGGTTTCTAAAGACTAGTAGAGAATGAATGCAACTACAGAAGTGAAGAGGAAAAAACCAGAAAGAGGAAATAACACTTACTTTTCAAGCTATTTTAGCTACATGTGAGAAGAAACAGTTCAAGCAAAGATTGATCTTGTTTTTAAATCTGAATACTCTGGTAGAGCAAGAAATCGACATTGATAGAACTTGTCTTTGAGAAATGCTCTTTTAACTTTTGAATTCCTGATGATCCTTTTTTTTTTTAAATAAAGCTTTCTACTAGCAAAGTAAATTTAGTAAAAGAAAAAACCATATTCTTCATGAAATCTTTGTCATGTCTTCAAATTTGCAGTGATAAGCATTAGAATCCCTATCAGTAATTTATACAACTGACCACACATTTGAATGCTTAGCTGAACACTATTTGATCTTACAAAGTATCTGTAGTAGCTGAACACTTTATGGTAACGGAGTTTCTTCCCCCTTGAGATTTCCACATGAGGAACAAGATTTTTTTTTTTCAATCCCGCCAATCATCTAGCTCACTTGTGCTGCTTTGTAAATTATTTCTGTGCAATTACTAATTAACTAAAAGAAAACATATTTCTTCTATTCTGCTACATAGACGAAAAGATAAACTGTGTCAATCTCTACCAAGAGCTTACTCTTTCCTTAAAAAAAGGGTATATCCGCCTTTGTAAATGGCTGACCTTCAGATTTTATATATTTCTAGTTCCAAAATTTTTTTGTATCATACATATTTACTAAATCCTAATTTTATTCGTCAGTGATATTTATATCGCTGACATCAAAAAGTCAATAAAACTTTTCTGGGAGACAGTGCCTGCAAGTATGCTTATGGAGTGTTTATTACTGCTGGAGTCACTATAACAGAAGAGGTGTTCACAGCAGGACAAAATAGCTTTGTTAGCTGCAAAGCTACTTAAAGCTCCAATTTAAAAAAAAATATTAATCCAACTCCAAAAAGTAACACTATTTTTTCAAAGAAAGGCAATGTAGGAGTTAGGAGGCTTATAGTGGGTTTCTAACATGATTTCTTTATAATATTTAGCACAGCATATGCAAGACAATAAATGCTTTGTTAAAGAGTTCAACTTTCTTCACAGAAATTCATTTTCTACTAAAAATAGCCATAAAAATACACTGCTGGAGCAATGATGGATTCTAGTAAAATTAACTTTGAAAAGCAGGCTCTACTCCGGTAATGGTTGAATGGCCAGACAGTTACGGACTCTTTCATGCAGGATGTATGACAGAAAGAACAGTATTGGGAATAATAATTCAGGCTAAAAATTTCTGAGTTAATTTTTCACTACCTTAACAGTCATTAAAATTGATTTCAGCAGCTACTGATAAGGAACAAAAGACTAACTGTCAAAAAATGGAACCACAAAGATCATATACATATTTTTCCCTAACTAATCAAACATTTAAACATTACAAATTTAAACTAAGAACTAATGAACTTAGTGGAAGGACCGACTGACATTAGGACACATTGGCTCAGGACCACAGGATTTTGTCTACGTCTATTGGATAGTGTAAAGCCAAGGTAAAAGGAAAACATTTTAATCTGAAAATATATTACACAGAAAAGGAAGTACCTTTAATATGAAACTATATCTGGAAAAGTAGATCTTCCAACTGCACTAAAATTCTCAGTGACTCTTAAAATACAAAGCATACATCAACTCTCAGCACAATCTCCTACACAACAAAATTAAGGATAAATGATGCACAATACTTACCTAACTTTCAAACATATTCCTAAAGCTGCCCTGTGAGGCACAAGACCATCACCACCACACCCATGCATGCACAAAAATCCTTACAAAATCTTTCAAGTGTTCAACTTACTAGGAATAGGTCTAAGGACGTCAGGAATGAGAATCTCCACCAAAGCCTGGTACATCACATGGTCACAGTTACACATCCATTTCAGAATAGATTCATTCTTGCACAGAGTAATCAGCTTTGCTTTTGGAAGTCGACTTTCTATTTCACTCAGATTGCTGATGTGAAAAAATTTAGCAAATAAATAAATGATAATGCATTTAGAGCAGGTAAAATGCTAAAATCGATTATTTTATAAAGATGTCATAGATGTCTCAACTATACTCAATGTAACTTCTTTACATGTGTCACGTAGAAATGAACTTAAAAAGTGCCTCCATAGCTCTGCTACAAGCTCATAAATTATGCAGAGGTATGAAACTTTTGGCTTAAAAGAACATTGGAAAAAGACACCTTTTCTGTAGTTGTCCAAGCAAAGAAATAAATGGATGACACGATCATTTCAAGAGTGCATTTTGGCATACAACCAGCCTGTATAAAACCACTAGACAATGTAAATTTAAAAATTAGCTTATAAAAAAAACTATTACCATGCATGTAAAATCAACAAAGTATTTTTTTGACAGTTGTATTATAGTATCAAGAGAAGCAGTGACTGAAGACGAACATTTACTGACCTTGGTTCAGTAATAGTAGTGCCATCAGGTGGAGCAGAAGGAGAATAGCGCCAGAAAGTTTGCCACAATTTTTCTATCAGGCTAAATTGAAGATTCACAACCACATCCAGTATTGCCTGAGGAAATAAAACACAGGTTATCTTCTACCCAGCTTCTCCCCACTCTCAACTCCAACTAGATCTACTGCTTTTTTTCCTTCACCATGTAGTGAAGCAAAGGCAAACTATCTGTTTCTCAAGTTACAAATAATATCTGTTTTAATACATGGATATCCATAAATTATCCATTATAAACTGGTGTGCAAAGAGACTTGAGTGCACATACAACGAAGCCTTCAGAAATGAGCATGGCCTATGGGAAGATACCAGAGGAATTCACCCAAGGAATATTTTTAATACTAGTGCAAACACAAG
Organism: Buceros rhinoceros silvestris; assembly: GCF_000710305.1. Lineage (NCBI taxonomy): Eukaryota > Metazoa > Chordata > Aves > Bucerotiformes > Bucerotidae > Buceros > Buceros rhinoceros. Next base: position 33,705 of record NW_010425158.1, read on the forward strand.
GGAAACCTGCTATTTTATTCATTCTCATAATTCAGTATCTGTTTGAAAGCACCTTCGAAAATAATTTAAAAAGACATATTGTTCAGTATCAAATGTGGCTAAAGCTTTCTCAATGTTTCTTTAAAAAGAGAAAAATGTTACTGCTTTTAATGTAAAAAATCATAATTTAACCTGATTTACATTTCCTGTTGACTAAACCAAAGATTTGTATGTACAATCTGAAGTCTTGTTTCTCTAACATTCTGAAAACATACATACTACTATGTTTCATTCTCAGTGCATATTATATGTAACTTTTTTTGCCCTATAAAGGAGACCCTCCAGAAAAACCTTTTTAGTAACGGTCTTTCCAATGGAATAAGCAAAATATCCTGGGAAAGTCACCTAACACTAACATGGCTGCAATATATTGGGCATTGCTGACTTGTACTGACCTTCGCTAGAAGTCATGAGCTTTAAAAAACAAATTGTTTATAGGATATACCTCACAGTGCTCTCGATAAAGACTCTGCAGTGATTTGATGTCCTCAAAGGTAGTACCATCTGGTAGAGAAGATATTTCAACTTCTCCAAATTCTGGAAGTACTCGAGATGCATCTGTTTCCATGACAACATAATGAAAGAAGGCTATTGTGAACAGTGCCAGTTATGGTATGATTAAGAAAAAATTCAAGGATGATGCAAAGAAAGAAATTCCAAAAGGTCATAATGTTCAAAGAGAAAAGTCTTTCATATCTGCCGCACGTTAAAATTGTAAACAAATTCAGATCTAATTTTTTAACCAGAAAGAAATATATAAATATTCTTGAAGACCGTAAGAAGATGCCATGTACATACTACATCTATAATGAAAAGCTAACACACGTTTCCAGAATATTACAGGATGAAGAAAAATGACTATGTCAGTATATGGAAGATTAATCCTTGAATATTTTTCTTCTTGTTCAACTAAAGAGTTTCTATGTAGCCAGTTACGATGAGGCTTAGTATTCTCAATATACCTTTTTATTTGAAAATTGCTAGACTTTCAAGTAGAGCCAAAGTGTTTTTACTATTTATCACAAATGTTTCCAAGAGACAAGCAGATACAAGAAAAAAGTGCTGGACTGAAAGGTACCTGGGAAAGACAAAACTTTTCAATGCTATTCTTATGTTCCCAAAGATTTCAATAAAGGCAAAACTAGGCCAGAGAATTCGGTGCTTGAAAATAAGTGTACACCTTCTGCAATAACACAGCTGAAGTCTTTCTACATAATCAAGTAACTAAATTACTGTTTGTTCCCTAAACTGAGAATACATGCTTAGCTGGATCAATGAATCCACTAACGGGACATTTTTAAACATGAACTTTGGGTTTCTGGTTGAAACTATTCGGCTCTTTCCACTTACAACACTACAGCAAGCTTTCAAAACAGCCTCTGCTGGATGGCCAACCTGCAACAGTAATGCAACACCTCTGTGCCCCCTTTTATGAAATCAAATGCACTGTGTTGCACGTGCAGGGATCAACTTTCATGGCAGGAATTTCAATTTGCATGTCTAGTATAACTTTGCACAGCAACTGCATTGTGATTTATATAATATTAAATATACCTCACAAGTACATAAATTGGGTGTTTTTCCTTTTATGCTTACATGATATGTATTAAATATTACATAAAGCTCACAACACACAACATGTCATTTAAGTGCCATTTTTTCTGTTGTAAGGATGTTAAAGAGGGCACAATAACTCAGAAGTTCAGAAGCAACTCCTGTACTTACGTGACTTGATATTCACAGTGATAATGAAATTCGTCTTATTTATACAGCAGAATGAAACCTGCTTTCATACCTAAAAACTGTTGATGGTGCTGACTTTGGGCAATTACAGTTTGTTCAACAGATGCACCTGTCTGTTGACTACTTCCTGTGAAGCCATCTGCAACTCCATCCACTTTCTGCATGGGCTTATACCTACAAAAATATCAAGAACAAAAATATTAAATTATCCTTTCTGATCACTTCCTGATAAATAAGATCATACAATCGATGTTCGCTCCAATTTTGCTCAAAATAAATTTTACACATTTTTATTTATTCTGTAAATAACAGAAGAAACAATTACTAAGGGAAACTAGAGCATTAAAAATGCATTACAGAATTGATAAAGGTGATATTACAGCACCACTGCCAAGTTCTTGTGAAATTTAGCTTAGGAACAGCATACCAAAAGACCAGCTAATTTACACCAAAGGGAATCAAATCCTTCCCTTTCCAAATAGCTTGACTTCCTAATAATTATGTAATTAAAAAATAATGTCATAACTTTACACTGGTCTCACTTTGCAGTTAATTTAGAAGACAACTTCCATTATCTTAACCGTGACTTAACTTCATTAACAGAGACAGGCTAATAACTTCATGACTAAAATCCATATTCATTAATAAGATAAGACAGAAAGGGGAAACCTTCAAACTGCTTGTTTTGAAATGCCCATAGGAAATTGGTGGGGAAAAGAAACAAGCTGAAAACTGTGAGAAGCCAAAATAGACTGACCGTCACCAGACAGACGAAAAATAGATAGGAGCTTTTCCCATTGTATTTTCTACAGATTTTGTTATTTGCTTGTACTGTTGCCATGCTGCTACCATTTGGATTTTACTTAAAGTCTTAGAATTCAGTATTTTTCTGAGAAATCCAACTCATGCTGTTTTGCAATTTATAATGTTCTTTTTTCTTAAAAACTAAGGTTTCTATCCTTCTGTAGGGGTTCTAGAAAGAAACAGAACTAAGCTCTAAGGATTAACTTCTATTTTATTTTTATTTTAAATCTATTAATGTGATTTATCACTAGGAGTTCACTAACACCTGTGAGAAACAAGTTAATGTACCAAACTATGTAACAAAATGGTGATCTTATGTGTAACAATGTGTCAAGTATGCTAAAGCATTTTACTACGGTATGGAAAAAAAATGTTGCCATTGATGGTCCTAGGTGAAAAAAAAAAGCAAAAAAACCCCAGCTTTTAAAATTAGCAGAAAGCAAAAGTTGATTGAAATAGTTTGAAACCGCATAGTCAACACATACTAAAGCTGTTAACTATAGGAAAACTCAAATGCTTTAAAAATTACTGAAGATGGAAAATTTGCAAGTTACAAAGAAATATGTCAGAAGCATTTGGATGCTATCATAAAGTTTTGGTGTGTAGGTCAAGTTTGTACTAGTTGCTTTATAGCGTTTGAAGAAGATAGAAACATTTCCAAGTACACTGTTGTCCATATATCATACAGCCTCCAAAATAATGCAGAGGCTATACTTCCGTGAAAGCATGTTTGTCTGAAATCAAATACGGTAAAACTGTGAAGAGATTTAGGGAATGTAAATTTATCTTGCGTGCTTTTAAAACATCTCTCCTCGGTCCAATAGGCATTGTTGAGATATGTCTAATCTAGAAGCCTAAGCAGGACTTCGTAGTTTTTTAAGCCACAATCTCCTCAGCATCATCACCTTCCTTTACACAAAATATCTGTGCCTGTTCAAGAGAAAGACTGGATTTTTTCAGAACTACTCCCTAATGAAGTTGGTGAGTAGTTTATCATGTAAGTTTTCTTAACATCATTTTAGGAGATTGTGTCTTAACAAACCTTTAGGACAGTTTTACAGATGTCAGTGTCAGTTCAACTGCAATACCTTGCTCTCTCTCTTCAGAAAAAATACCACTATAAAAACGCATAACTTCTCTGTGTCCAAGCCCTTTTTTATAAAGTTCTGTAAATACTTGATGCATGGGACACGTATTAGCTTTGTTTAAAGGTAATGTTTGACTGAACAATATATCCAGGAAACATGAAAACACAGGAAAGATAACAGTAGAAAAATATACATTATTTCCTACATAAACACATACAGTAAATGACATCTATAGGAAGTGGTGAATAATGATTTTTGGCTAGAACAATAATATATGTGTTAGCTGAATGCTGTAATGTACATAAGATGACAATAGAATTATATTTATTTAACAAATCTTGGCTGAATTCAGCTCTGTAAATGAAAGCAAAAATGTATAATCATTGTGTGCAAGAACCAAATGATATATTTGAAATTAACTTGGAAAGCTGGATGTTTACTGCTGGAAATAGAAAGCACACATTGTTACGAATACCCTAAAGAAAAGATAAGGATACTTGTATTAAGTTGCCTAGACTAGGCCATAAAGATGATTCACCTTCTGAGCCACAAGATTCTACTCATTAAGAGCTAAATGAAAACAGGCTAAAAATTAAACTTGACTTTAGGAATTTTATCTCTGATACATTTCCCTTAAATGATCTGACAAGGAATGCTTATGGAAAAGAGATTTTGTAATAAGATTGTACTTTAAAGAGGCAAGTGTTTAGTGCCATATTATATTGTGCTAATATATTTGGCATAATATTCAGGTTGGATATTACTTTAATTTATTTCTTCTTAGCAATCTTTGTCTGATGTCCATTCACTGTTAGTCAGGCCTGTGTTTGATCTCAAAGTGATGAAAAACAGAACCATTTCAATATCCTGTTTTTTCCTACCCTGGAAAACATCTAAGAGTAGGATGACAGAGGCAAGTCACGCCTCCCCTTGCAAGTTTGAGCCATACAGTAGGTCCAGCTGAAAGGCAGGGTATTACCTACTATCTTCCAACAAAGAGCAGTTATTAACTGCACATTTCTTCAGTTCAAAGGTGCTTTAAGTCTCTTGATATGTGGTTGTTGTCACCAAACCACTGTTTCAGCTGGAATATAGGACTGTTAGCATCTGTGATCTGTAACTCTGTCTTTTCTTCTTACTGGAACAAAGAGGTAGTACTCCCACAACCCACGCTGATTACAATGAAGACTAAGCAACTAACAGCATTTCTTTCTATTTGAAATTTGTCTGATAAATCTCAGACCCCTCAGACTATGAATATGAACATACAAGAGCACTTTGGGATACTCAAGTTATGCAAATAGAAAAGGTGCATTACCCTCAAATTAAGGAAGGAAGAAAAATGATCTGTAGCATACATTCAGTCTAGTCTTTGCCAGAAAGGACTAGAAGTGTTTATTACATTAGATGTGTCTGATAGAGTGGTAGAATTGGTATAACCACACGGAAAAAGCGTATCGACTGCAATTTACTACTGATTTAAAAGACAAAGAACACCATTAGAAATACTAATAAAGCTGAAGAAAGAGCAATATTACCCTAATCATGCAAATTATAGTATTCGTTCCTTTAGTTATCTCTTAATAAATCCTGCTAGAATTCTTCTCTAGGATAACTATGATAATAATACATACAGAAATATATCAAACATTGAAATTAGATACTAAGCATGTTCTGTAAAGTGGAAGAAAACTAACTTCAAAAATACAAGTACACTTTTAAAATTGTGCACTGAAAATTCTAAGTCAAGCCATTTTTATATTTAGCATTTCTTTTTTCCCCAAAAAAGCCTAGCATCTGAGAGCTACAAACCTACAAGCATATCTCAGTTTCCATTAAAATTAGCCAAGCAAAATACACAGACATTTTTATTTTAAGAACGTGAAATAAAGTTGATATTGTATGATCAAAGACTACCCTAAAATTAAAGAGTAAGGCTACAAAGAGAGATGAATGGACCAAAGCTCATGACTGCTGCATGCTAGAGAATAGTTGTAATGAAGTAAACAGGCTAGACTGTGGAATAATTTAAAAAATTATTAAATCTTTTTCTAAAATGACTATTATAATCAATACATTCCAATGAGACAAAAATGTTCTGGGATCATCATACTTAGCTTTAAAACTCCCTGCTTTTGTTAGAAAATCTTGCCATTTTCTGGGTTAGAGAAGTATGAATTAAGTTAAAGTAATAGTGGCTAATGCATTTCCATTTGTCAATGAAAATCTCCTGCATCTTGTTGGATAAAGATCTTCATTCTGAAAATTTCTATATACTAATCTGGCATGCAGAGCAGAGACAATACACATTTTTCACAGTGCAGTTGTCATAGTCTGGCTAACTCCTTGTTCTCTGCATTTTATTTATTTAGGATGCTGGGATATTGGAAAGACAGAAAATGTTTTACTGAAATCTGTGTACCCTGAACTAAGCAACGAACAAAGATCCTCAGAACTACTTTGTATGAATAGTATACCAGTAGGACTATGTGAACAATGCTTCTCTTTCTAGGGTACCTAACTGGACAGCAGAAGATTTCAAGAGTGTAAAGAGATCAGCCTGTCTTTTATCTTAAAAGACAAGAAGGTAAGTAATGCAAGTTCCTGAGCAAAGAGATAAAGCTTCATCTAGGAATGTATATTGGGACAGCTGCTTTAAAGGATTTAATAGCAAAGCCATTGTTATTATTAAGATGTAACAACACGGTTGTCATTTCCGCAGTCAGCATTGCAGATGGGTGAGAGAGGCTTCCATTCCTCTGCTTTCCCTGTTCTCCTCCATCTTAGCGCTAGCCTCAATGGAAGATACTACATAACCAGCTTTCCTACTACATACAGCACAGTATTTTTCATCTAACAGCTATATTCAGCATAATTATCCAGTACCTTGTAGTTCCCACCCTTGATCAATATCTTTACAGATTCTCACAGCAGAGCTTAAGTTTGGTATGAATTGAGCTTGAATGGGAATGTGCATGTACGTGCATGTATATGTGTGTGCAAACACAAATAATGGCTTTTTGCTACACAATGCCACATGTGTGATTTCATTCAAATATAATCAGGGAATCAAGTGACAAATATGATGTTAAGAAAATGCAACTAAACATACCTAGGTGAAGAAAATAAGTGAAATATATAAGACATATGGCAGTGTTAAAAGAAAGCAATAAAGCAAATAAAACAGAAAACTAGTATTGACTCCTAGGAGTTATATAATGCAAGTTCAAAATCATAGAAGCACAGATTTGTTTAGGTTGGAAGAGACCTTTAAGATCATCAAGTCCTACCACCAATACAGCACTACCAGGTCCCACTAAACCAAGTCACTCAGCACCACATCTATATGTCTTTTAAATACCTACAGGGATGGTCACTCCACTATCACCCTGGGCAGCCTGCTCCAATGCTTCACAACTCTCTCTGTAAAGAAATTTTTCCAAATATCCAGCCTAAACGTCCCCTGGCACAACATCATGTCCTGACACTTATTACTTGGGAGAAGAGACCAGCCTCCACCTTGCTACAACCTCCTTTCAGGTAATTGTACAGAGTGGTAAGGTCTCCCTTCAGCCTGTTCTACAGTCTAAACAACCCCAATTTCCTCAGCTGCTCCTCATAGGACTTGTGCTCTAGACCCTTCATGAACTTCATTGCTCTTTGGACACGCTCCAGCACCAAAATGTCCTACTTTTAGTGAGGGGCCCAAAACTGAACACAGTATTCAAGGTGTGGCAGCTTATATGCAAAATGATATAGTAATGAAGGCCAGCAGCAAAATTTGAAATTCAAGCTCTTTCTGCTTTTCTTCAGCTTGTGAGGTAAGAACTTGATAGTTAAGAAGAGTCTGTGTATGTAACATCTCCCTTTATTATTACTTTTTGCAAATTTATGACAATTTCTAGGTAAATATTCTTTCACTTTGATAAGTTCAGGCACGTCAGCTGGGTATCTAGCAAACTTACTTTTCACAGCAGAGAAGCAGAACAAAATTTGCGCTAGAATTTCAACTTTATGAACTAGAAATATTAGTAAGTACTCATGTTAATTTCACACTTTACCTCTGTTTCTGCTGCATGGGCTGTTGTCTCATAGCCATATATTGCATGTCCTCTTGTAGTCGATTAAGAGGCGAGTCTGGCTTGACACGAATCCCATAGTAATGATATTTGGAGTTCCCCCTGTAGGAAAAAGCAAGAATTAAAAGAACAGTAACACTAGTTTTATCCATCTACATTACATTTACTTTACTATTTACGTTGTCTGGAAAATAATACCCACATACCAGGCCCGACTCTTCTGTCATACCAGTTTTACCACCTTTGGGAAATTAATTGACTCTCTTAAACAAATAGTATCCAGCATTTTAACTTGTAATCCACTTAGGTATGAAAAATAAAATGCAAATTAATACAACTTATTTAGTTACAGAGAAAGACAATTCTTAGTAATTTCCAAACAACGGTTTATGTTTTGTTTGTTGTGATAAAAATTGGCAGTGTATTTACCAAAATGTAAACACATAAACAGTCAAAACCAGGAGTAGTAAAAATATAATAACATCTGGAAAAGCATAAAACTGCAACACTAAAGACACAGAACTGACATAAAATCACTGTAATATTTAAATACAGGTTTTATTTATTTTTTGACTAGCAGAGAAGTTTCTTATAATTGTTACTTGTATTTTCTATTCTAGTTCAAAATGTCATTAATACAAACCTAGTTCCAAGTCTTCTGGTCCGTAATCCCATGAAGATCGACCGTATGAGTTTTCCAAAGGAGGCAGCATTGACTGGATCCAACTTGTGTTCCTGACAGTGTCGTAAGTAATGGTTGTAAAGGGTACTTCTGGGAAGGCTCACTCCTTCTGCAGTTTCATAGTTGTCTAAAAGCCACTGAAGCTATATCACATACAAAACAGAAAAAGACCGCACCATTGTAACTTTATTAAAAATATCTTAGCCATACAGCAGTAACTTACAGCAGTTTTGAAACCACTCTTCAGGTCTTTTAAACAACTACGTTTTTCTTCAGAGATTCCTCAAACGCTAGCTATACCATAGTGCTTTAAGATCTTCAGAATTACCAGGAAATAACAGAACCAATTGCACTTGTGACCTCAGATAAGGGTGCACTTCTTAAAATATGTTTGATTCAGTAGTACACACCAATACTTCATAACGGTATTTATGCTTTGGTGTCAAACTGTTAGCACAGCAAAGAAATAAAGTAATCATTAATGTAATTTACATAAACTGCAGAAAACAAACTCCTTGGACCACCAGTAGTTAGTTAGTGTATTGGTAAATCTGAAATAAATTTTTCTTTGCCTGATGTTAAAAAACATTACAACACTAAACTGCATAGGATATCTTTTACTTTCAGATACACATAGGAAAAAAGCTTTGCATATGTCAAAGAGCAACCTAGATAACACTGAAAATAACTGGTATGTCAATAAAGCATTAGCAGTTCAATAGCTTTCAGCTGTAGGCTGTTTGTCTTTAACTTTCAGGAGCGCTGGAATGAGATTCTTGGACAAAAAATAATCTTTTCATGCAATTATGGTAGGTAATTTTAGACATATGCAAGAAAAGTCTTTTTAAGTAAACGTCATTGGACTTTCCAAGTAGCGGATACTCATGCAACACCTCTAGCTGTCAGTAAAATACAAAAAAGTAAGAAGGACAATTTAATACTCCTAGATTCAACATCACAGGAGAATGAAAAAATAGATCAAAAATAATATACGTTGAGGACATATGTAAATTCCACTGTTTTAGTTCTTTGATATGCTAACATTTTCATTATTTTTCCCCAGTACCTACCATGGTTTCAGTTCCTTGAAATTTTCCTTTAGATATAGCTTGAATTATTCACAAATTTATTTTTCTGTTTGAATAGTACAGTGTGAACATTCAAGCTTGCTAAGATCTTACCAAAACTCTGGACTTAATATGATTTTCCAGTGAAAATGCAAACAGAGGACAATGAGTCTTCAAGAGTCGTTACAGCCTTTTACTCTGATGAACTAGATACTCACACAGATGTGTAATAATTTTCAGTTTAGTCCAGCAAAACAGTAACTAGTATAAAACTAGTGTAAACCCACAAATTATTAAGAAATAATAAAAGATATACATATGTTTTATTTATTCCTTTGCAGAATAATTCTGTTAGAGCATTGCACAAATTCTATCCCATTAATGTTCAGTGTAACATCATACAAAGAACCGGAGTATTTTATTGCGCAGTAGCCATGAAATGTTTCAGTCCTGATCTTTATCACAAAACTGTTATGTAGTAAAATAGAGATTATAACAATAATACAACCTTTTTGAATTTATATCTATGTTTTAGTCACAGTGAGAAATTCGCCAACACAAATGCAAAAACAATACTGCAAAATTTACTCTAGACCATTCAAACACCTTTTCCATATTGGCTTTTTACTGAAAGCATGCCTATAACTTTTCCACATTTCTTAAACATAAGCTCTAGAAAAACATACAGAAGTAAGACATAAACACATCCAAGACATAAAAATTTTAGCTCCGTTTGCAGGTAATTTTGCATTTCAAATAGCCAAAATGAAAAAGTACAGTTAATCATCTTTGATGATTATCAGTTACCAGATCAGTATTTTAAAAGTCTTATCCTTCACATGTGCTTCCAAATTGAACATCTATTGTTTTGAAATAAAGCTGAAGAAAAAGTATAATCGTAAACATTAACTTTCATCTGAATGTACTAAACTTATTTCACTAATGACCACACATAAGCCTGTCTGGGCTTAAAAACAAAGGTAATTATATCCTTCAACTGTTTTCTATATTTAAAAAACTAATTACATATATATATACACAAACATATATATAAA
>NW_010425159.1:0-1427 GCF_000710305.1 Buceros rhinoceros silvestris
ACTGAAAAGTTTTATGCTTTTGAAATCTGAGGCTTTAGGCTAAAATGGTTGTTTTCTTACTGCAAGCTGTTTGGAAAACGGAAGAATATGGAGAGCGCTTCTAAATCTTCTCAGAGAAAAGCAAGCTTCCACTTTTAACAAAAAGAATCAAGACTTAAAGCAAATTGAGACAAACTCTGGCAAGCTCAGATCTATCATCCTAAGAGGTGCTCAAAACAAAAAAACCCAAAAAAACCCAAAAAAAAAAAAAAAAAAGAAAAGTCTTAGCACAGGATAGATAATAGTGGAAGAACAGATGTTCCGTAGAGGTTGAGACTGAAAAGTTTTATGCTTTTGAAATCTGAGGCTTTAGGCTAAAATGGTTGTTTTCTTACTGCAAGCTGTTTGGAAAACGGAAGAATATGGAGAGCGCTTCTAAATCTTCTCAGAGAAAAGCAAGCTTCCACTTTTAACAAAAAGAATCAAGACTTAAAGCAAATTGAGACAAACTCTGGCAAGCTCCGATCACTGGTGAGGCTGCCCCTCAAATCCTGTGTCCAGTTCTAGCCCCTCACTCCCAGAAGGACATTGAGGAGCTGGAGCGTGTCCAGAGAAGGGCAGCGGAGCTGGGGAAGGGTCTGGAGCACAAGTGCACTGAGGAGCGGCTGAGGGACCTGGAGGAGGCTCCAGAGAGACCTTCTGGATCTGACAACTCCCTGACAGGAGGGTGCAGAGAGGATGGTGATGGTCTTTTCTCCCCAGGAACAAGTGACAGGGTGAGAGGAATTAACCTCAAGTTGTGCCAGGGGAGGTTGAGGTTGGCCCTGAGGAACAATTTTTTCCCCGTTGGAGTTGTCCTGGCCTGGCCCAGGCTGCCCAGGGCAGTGGTAGAGTCCCCACCCCCGGAGGGGTTTCCCAGCCACATTGAGGTCGTGCTGAGGAACAAGCGATCCTGTGCCTCTGTGATCCTGTGTGCCCTGAGGAACGCCAGGCAGACGGGGGTACCCACAGAAGTCCTGCTTTCCACGTGATGTCCCTTGGAGTGCAGGGGTTGGAGTTCGGGTACAGGAGTTCAGGACGGCTGGGAATGAACTGGATTGGGCCGTTCACTTGAGTGCCGTCTTTTCCAAGCTGGCTCATGGCTTTTCCTCTAAAGCAGCTTTTGGGAGCCTGTCTCCATGACAGGCCCACATGGGCCTCTCCTGCCTTTGCTGCATCTGGAGAAATCTTCCCGATGAGAGGTTGTGTTTTCCTTGGGGTTGAAGTGGATGAGGTTTCAGTTTGATCACATCAGCATCAGGGGTTCCCAAAGCTTTAAGCTCTCTCACTCATTAATGGTTCTCCAGGGAGCTTCGGATAAACGCCGAGCTGCAGGACTTGTGGGAGGTAGAGTGAAGGTCCCAGGCCTAGCAGGTTTCACAGGTTGGTAGTAGCAGAAGGTCATCCAC
>NW_010425159.1:1618-2893 GCF_000710305.1 Buceros rhinoceros silvestris
GCAATGGCGGTGCCCCCCAGGGGCTGCGCTGCCTGTCCCATCCCTGCCCAGCCTGGTGTGGAGCTGTGGCTCAGCAGATCCTCCCCTCTCTTTCCTTAGCAGCACCGTAACCCCCAGGGGAAGCCCAGCAGGACACAGGTGGTCTGGGGAAAGGTGACCCGCGCCCATGGGAACAGCTGCACAGTTCATGACAAGTGCCACTGCAGCCTTCCTGCCAAAGCCTCTGCAGCACACACAGTCCGGGTGGTGAGTGGATTTGTTGTAGCATCAAGGTATTTGCTGGCAGTTTTGGGGGTGCCTCTTAATCCCACATGGTACAAGGGAAGGCTTGAACTGTGGTTCTGTCCTGTTGCTGTCGTGTGTTCGACAGAGGCTTGTGGCAAGGGGGTTTTGTCTCAGTGTCAAGGGTTTGTCTGCTTGCTCAGGTTGTCTGGGAAGGCTCTTTGCATTCCTGGACTCTTCCTCAGCTCCCTTCCAAAGCTCTCTTGAGTTCTTTTCCCTAGATCTTGTAGATGTATTTCTGCACCCTTCTACTCCAGTTCCTCCCTAATGACAGGGATTTTTTTCTCCACAGTTCATGACAAGTGCCACTGCAGCCTTCCTGCCAAAGCCTCTGCAGCACACACAGTCCGGGTGGTGAGTGGATTTGTTGTAGCATCAAGGTATTTGCTGGCAGTTTTGGGGGTGCCTCTTAATCCCACATGGTACAAGGGAAGGCTTGAACTGTGGTTCTGTCCTGTTGCTGTCGTGTGTTCGACAGAGGCTTGTGGCAAGGGGGTTTTGTCTCAGTGTCAAGGGTTTGTCTGCTTGCTCAGGTTGTCTGGGAAGGCTCTTTGCATTCCTGGACTCTTCCTCAGCTCCCTTCCAAAGCTCTCTTGAGTTCTTTTCCCTAGATCTTGTAGATGTATTTCTGCACCCTTCTACTCCAGTTCCTCCCTAATGACAGGGATTTTTTTCTCCAGCCTCCCAGATGTTGTCCTGAGGACCTGCTCCACAGCTGATGTTTTAGCCACAAGGCTCCAGTGAGACTGTCCCTTTAGGTCCCTCAGCCAGAGTTGTGATGGAGTATCTTCCTAGGGATGTCATCAGAAGGCACCTCAGAGGGGTGTAATCCTTCCTTTCCACCCAGGAACAGGATTCCTAACATGCTTCTGTCTGTAGAGCTGTTCACCGTGAGGCCTGTTCCACTTTCAGGAGATGTGGCTGCTGTTGATGCCACAAAATGACTCAATTGTGACAGGGATTTTTTCTCCAGCCTCCCAGACGTTGTCCTGA
>NW_010425160.1:0-308 GCF_000710305.1 Buceros rhinoceros silvestris
GCCTCCTGGGTGTCCCAGCTGCCTGAACCTGGCAGGGCTGAGGATAATCCTGTGGTGGATCTGGCAGTATGAAGGGCAGGTTGGAAGGAGCAACCCTCCAAACTCAACAGCAGCTGCTCATCTTCACTCTGCACTCCAGCCTCACAAACTGCTCAGCTGGAATGTGAGCACAAACCAGCTGAGTGGGACTCAGTGTCTGGAAACTGGCAACAAGGATCTCCTGGTCACAGTGCATTGCTAGATGACAGCCCATCCTTGGTGACAACAGAACCCATCGCTTGAGGGTGTCATGATGGGCCGTCTTTTCT
>NW_010425160.1:797-2167 GCF_000710305.1 Buceros rhinoceros silvestris
CCAGGTGGGAACACACATTTTGCTGCCTGCACACAGGTGGATGTGACAGCATGCGTGGGAATGGGTGAAATCAGTCTAAGTTTGAAATAAAAGTCTCCCCTCCTTGCTGTGAGCTGTACAGCTTTACTGAGATTTCTGATACAGTTTGCAGCCGAGGTTTGGGGCTGAAATGGCCAGAATGCCCCAGCAGGCCCTCACAAACTCTGCCCAGAAACCAATGGCGCAACGTGGTCTAATCAATCAAAGGACAAGATTACTCGTCACGTGGCAGGGCCCTTCTCCTTGCTTCTGCACAGGGGATCTGAGCGCCGACTGCTGTTCAGGGGTTACAGTGATTTTATTTACAACTGAGCACAGAGATAGCGCTAGAGAGAGTCTGAGAGAACAGCACGGCCTCTCGTTGTTTGGATGTCTCCAGGTTCTTCATTCAACATAAGTTACCCCATGACATAAACAAGCAAATAGAAAAAAGACTCTTGAATGCGTTATGCTCTCACAAGCCATCCTCTAATTTCATCATTTGATCATTATTTGTTGTGCAACACGGTCACAAAGCAACCAGCCAAACATCCAGCAACAAGACAGACAAGACAGCAAGCAAAGGAGAAGCCAAAGAAGCACCACGTAATTTCAATGACTGCTCTGTTTTCCCTGCCCCGGTACCCAGTGCTCTAATCAAAAAATCTCCAACATGTCACGCACTCTTGCCAAAATCAAAGGAATGCCTTTGACTGCATGAAAGAAGAGCAGCTCAGAAAAGGTGATACACAGAGGGGAAGATTTGAGTTCACAGAGGCTTTCGTGGACCTGTGAGCTGAGAGGATGAGGTGCATACAGAATCACAGAATCATTTGGGTGGAAGAGACCTTTAAGGTCATTGAGTCCACCCATTCACCCCGCACTGCCAGGGTCCCTAAACTGTGTCCCTCAGAGCCATACCTACACATCTTTCAAATACTTCCAGAGATGGGGACTTCTCCACCTTTCCCAATGGCTGACAACCAGCCTGTAAATAAATTTTTCCTACTGTCCAATCTAAAATTTCCCTGGTGCAATTTGAGGCAATTTCCCCTTGTCTTGTCACTTGTTACATGACATAAGAGACCGACCTCCTTCTCCCTACAACATCCTTTCAGGTAGTTGTTGAGAGAGATAAGGTGTCCCCTCAGCCTCCTCTTCTCCAGACTAAAAAATCCCAGTTCCCTCAGCTGCTCCTCGTCAGACTTGTGCTCTAGACCCTTCACCAGTTTCATTGCCCTTCTCTGGACATGCTCCAAAACGTAACACAGTATTTGATCTGTTGCCTCACCAGTGCTGAGTACAGGGGAACAATGACTTCTCTCCTCCTGCTGCCCACACCATTGCTGATA
>NW_010425161.1:0-7787 GCF_000710305.1 Buceros rhinoceros silvestris
GCCGGATGATGATTCTGTGATTCTGTGATCTAAAGGAGTGTGTCTGTTGTTAAAAAAAAAAAAAAAAAAAAAAAAAAAAAAAAAAAAAAAAAAAGAAAAAGGGAAAAAAAAGGAAAAAAAAAAAAAAAAAAAAAAAAAAAAAAAAAAAAAAAAAAAAAAAAAAAAAAAAAAAAAAAAAAAAAAAAAAAAAAGAAAGAAAAAAGAGAAGAACAGGAAAAGAAGGAAAAGATACAGCTAGGCCTGTCTGTTACAGAGTGGGAGAAAAATCCACTGGGAGGCAGCTGAACATATCCTGAGAGATAGCAGAGAAGGTGTCAGAGATGCTGGTTTATATAGATAGAACTTACATTGCTGGCATCTGTAGGAAGACCTGTGATGAGAGTGTCAGATCCTAGTACTGAACAGCCAGAGAGCTCTGTAGCAGGAGCTACTGCATTGGATAAAATGCATTTTTCCAAGGCAGAATGGAATTCGCTTCTGAGTCCTCCTAGCCCCTGTTTTCACTAGATCTGTGCATTTGAGCAGCTTGGGAACCAAAATAAATAAGTAGATGGGAGCAGAAAATAGGACAGTACTGTGGTCACTAGGAGCTGGCATGTCTGGGACTGCCCATAGCTGCAATGAGCCGTTAATTCTATAGGTCTGTGTAATATAGAGGTAAAGAGCTGTATGATGAGAACACCTGTTGTGGGAACCTTTGGTTTTCTCTGGAGTCATTGACTGTGAAGTGGGAATAGCTCCTGAGCAACAGCAAACCCCTGTTTTAACTAATCAGGCACTAGGTGTTGCCACACTGCTCTTTAAGGATGAAAGTCGACATGATGAAGATTTAATTGACTTCCTGAGTAACACAGGCTGGGTCAGGTTGCCTGGGGTTCCTACAGTTTCCCAAATAGGGTGTAGTTAAACTGCAGCAGTTCTTCTGCAAAGACATCCACTCCTTCTCCACATGAGACTCAGAGAAAGAAAGAATGTGCTGCTTCCCCTGGTGTCGTTGTCTGCAAAGACATCCGCTCCTTCTCCACATGAGACTCAGAGAAACAAAGAATGTGCTGCTTCCCCTGGTGTCGTTGTCCAGCAGCTAATTATTCTCCACTTTTTGCTGTCTTCTGTGAGTCCTTGTTTGAACTAGGCTAGTTTGAGCTCTCTGCCACTGGACCTTATCAGGCCTTCGATGTGATGAAACATCTGAGCTGACAAATCAGCCTTCTTTCTTCCCTTGTAACAAGTATGTTATCTCTGTCTGATGAGATGTTTATGTGACTTTCCTCTGAGCCTCTTGCAGTGTTTAACATCTGTTTTCTAGCTGCACAGCAGAGCAGGGAGCAGCATCCCCTTGGTGTTTCCCAGACCTGGTACTCAGGGGCACTCTTGCTCTTTCTGTGTTGGTCACAGACCAGACCCCAGGTCTATCAGGTAACATGCAGACTGACCAAGTTCATACACAGCATACTAGAAGCTGTTGCCACACAGCCTAGGGTGTATACCCCAGCACAAGGATGAAAGCCTCTCTCAGCTTTGCTTTGCTATGGGCCTTCCTGCCAGGCAGGAAATCTTGTAGTCTCTGCACCCAGATGAGCAGCTTCTTCCTAGGTCATGTCTTTCCCCTGACCTCCCTGTAGGATGAAATCCGCAGTTCTGCAAGGCTTTAGAGATGTTGTTAAGGTGGGGGAGAGACCCCAAGAGATGAGTGGCATACTGTGAAAATGCACCATCAAAAACAGCTTCAGCATTTCCACTGCATTGACAGCTGGTGGGTGTTTGCTTGATGTGACTGAATCATCAAGTATGTCACCGATCAACAGGAACAAAGCAATTTTTAAGCCAAGCTGTCCAGCAGGAACCTCTTCTCCATTACCTCCAAGACTTGTTTGCAGTGCAATGGACACACCACCAGCAGTCACCTGGTGAAAACCATTTGTCAAGGGTTAGGACTGAGCTGGCCTCTAGACAAATGACAGATGCTTTTTATTAACACCTCACCCTTCCCACTAAACCAGCTTTAACGGAATTATAAAAATAAAAGATAATAATACCAATAAGAAAATAATTGAAATAATGAAATATATACAAAACCAATATTGAACTAGACAGAAACCACCCCCACCCCTCCTCATGGCAATCACGTTACCGCTGATGCTGTGGGCAGTCATTGGGGAACTCTCAGACTGGTCTCAGTGGCAGACGGGTAACCAGATTCAGGAACTGGATTCCAGAACTGGATTTAGGAATGCTCAGACTGGAATCAAAGGCAGGAGTCTTCCTCTGATGATGGCAATTGAAGAAGAGGGTTTAACCCTTATGATGCCTCAGCTTTATACTGAATATGATGTCTATGGGATTAATACCTTGTTGGTTAGGTTAAGGTCACCCGTCGGCTCCTCCCTGCAGGTGCAGCTGTAGCTGTCTTTACCCCCAAAGTGGGACACAAGATCTATCAGTCGCCTTGGTTCCTATAGGAGCAAATACAAGCCAGAGCCTTTCTGCACACCAATCCATGGTAGTAACTGTAAACATCAAGTGTTACCACTTCTAGAAGCAGACACTTTCTGCAACAATACATGGTTAACTTCAGGAAGTGCAGTCACTTAGCAGAGACTGAGATGAAAAGTGAAATCTCTGAACAGAATGAGTTCTGTTCTAGCTCAAACCAGGACACCATTCAAGCCACCTTGGGTGCTTGGTTGAACGAACCTGCTAGAAGCTTTAAAGTTTTAGCAAGCTGCTTGAGTTGCTTGACAGGTTTTTGGGGTTGTGGGAGTTCTGACTACCACCCACAAAGATCCTCAGTTGTTCAGTTCACTCTGTCTCATGGGGAACCAAGAGGGTAAACTCCCAGGAGGTAACCAGGACACTATGGCCTGGACCAAGCAGCAACATCAATTATTAACAATCTAAATAAATTTGTTGTCTAACATGAAAATAGATCAGAAGGGATAAATCTTCTCTGGCAAACACAAAATGGTTGATTGTCTTGAGTCCCTGTGTTTTTTTATTATAGCTAAAATTCTTGCATGATAATTGTAATACCTCCAATCAATAATAAGAAATTGGATTATAAGGGAACATTACTATGATGTTAAGTACATTATTGGCATACTGAAATAATTTACAGTCCAATAATCTGACCTCTAACATTGGTTATGCAAACTATAATTTGAGAAGGTTGAATTGTGAATCATAATTCAATACACTGCTTGATGTTTATTCTATTATGCTTAAAGACAATAGGCATAACAATTTATTTGTTTACCTGTAGCAGAAAGCTTATTTATTTTAATTTGGATATTTCACTTTGCTGGCTTTTAAAGAACTATTAGAGGATAATTCTGCTCTTGCTTACTCTTGAACGAAAAAGGGTAATACCACCAAAGGTATGGGCTCATTTGCATTTTTGTGCCATAGATCAGAACAGTGTCTATTGAAGTTTCCTCTTCACGTGGCTACCTTCTGCTCAGCAAGCTTTATATAAGTTAGGAAGAAGCTTTCAGCTTGATTGTAGATTAGTTTTGGCTGCATGCTGTGGAACACTCGTGTAGAAAAGCTGCAGTTTGTTCAGCTCTTGGCATGATCTCACCCCTTTAAAATAAACATAGAGTTACCAAAATGACTGAATTTTAATCAATTGCATTTCTGCAGATTGCCTGATATTTTAAGTTGGCAGAGATCTAGAAACTCGAAAATTGCCATCTACTTTTCAATGCCTCGGATGTTGAAATAAGCTAGTGATTGGTATGTGACTTGCAGAATGACTTCTTTTCAAAGTTTACCATACTTTTGTTATGAACAGGATTATCGTTTGCTCCCTTTCTTATCTAATTTCTCTTTTTGCTTTACTTTGAAAGCTGAAGCACTGTGGGGCTTGTCATAGCTAGAACTAGAACCTTAGCTACCTTTATCTGATTAAAATTTTTACTAGTTTTTCATGTATCCCCTCATATCTGACATAAGTTTGTTCAAAAGTTGAAGACAGAACTGAGTTAATATGTATTCTTTTTCTCTTGATAAATACACCTCCCAGAAAAGAAGCCTGCAAGGAAACTGTTTCTGGTTTTGAATTATCTTCTAAAGCATTGTATAATCCAGTTTTTTTTCAACGTCAGTCATCAGAAATTCACTTTCATAACAATAAAAAGGGAACATTTTTATAGGCAAAACAACTTTCTGCATAATGCTTTTGAAATGAAGTTAATAATGCACATGTAAGTATTCTTATTTTTATGACTATTCAGATTATGTGAATAAAAGATACCAGTTTTGTTTAATACAAATATTTGTTTGTGACTCCTGTATAGAACATAGTCTCAGAATAGGACTTTCTTGGGCTGGCTTTTACCACTATTAAATAGTTTATGACCTTTTTTTTTTTCCTTCAGATTCTCTTATTAAATAGAAAATGTCAGGAAAACATTTTGGTTTTTTCTCTCAAAGAAAGAAAATGAAATTGTCTTTACCCATTAAGGCATAAAAATTATTTCCACAGACAGCACAGTCACAGAGGCACTGACCTTGAAAATGAGGTACCTCCATTTTTGAGGTAGTTTGTTTAAGCAAGCCTACTGGCACACAAGATTTCTATCCATCTTAAAAAAAAAAAAAAGACGTTTTTAGTGTTGTCTGGAGGTGCTTTCCTTGAGTACAGCATTCAGACTTGGTGGAATCAGGGAACACTGCAAGTCTGGTTAGCTGTGTAACTGTTAATGTGCGCTTGAAACAGAGCACAATATTCAAGCACTTCAGTGGTCTGTTATTTTAGAAATGCATATTCATCTTCACAAATATCTTACTAGAAGCGAAGAGAAATGTTGGTGGGATGTTCAATTACTGGATCCAGTAACAAGGAAAGGAATCCAGGTCTCCTCTGGTTGTCTAAGTTCCAGCTGACTGAAGAGTAATTACTTTTTAAGCCAGCATTGTAAATGCTGTAGGGACTGCCTAGTAAAACAACAGAATGTTTTTCTGCGTCTGTTGATCCTTGCAGTTCCTCCAGCTGAGACTGGAGATGAATCTGATTTGCATTACCAATACCTGGGTGCATTACCTGGTGGCCGTTCAAGGAATCTGCTATGTTCTAAGGAATCTGCATATTCTGCTGGGTTCTTTGTGCTGGAAGGACAGTCTGTATCCTGAAAAGCCCTTGCTCTTATCCTTGATGCATGCTGTTGTCCAGAACAGTCCCCTCCAGCATGTGCACAGAGAAGACTTGGATTATTATAGAAAAGCACTCAGAATCTTCACCAGTGCCTTGATCTGTGCAAAACCTGTCCTCACAAACAAAAAACAAAACAAAACAAAACAACAAAAAAAAAGAAAACCGAACCCCAACAAAAGCAATAAGGTAGTTGGCACCTCATCAACAGACATTCATTTACATGTGTGTTTTTCTCACTAGTTATTTTTCTCACAGCTTCTCTTCAAGCTGTTTGTGTCTGCTGAGGGTCCTTCGGCTTATGTTTAGACTGTAGCTTTCCAGGGACATACACTGCCATTTTTGTTCCCTCTTCATTCCACAGATAAAGGCATTTCAGTATGATTTATTTTTGGTACTTCAGTAGGAACAGTAATATAGTGAACAGTGCACTAACTAATGGGGACCTCTGTAAATGTGGCAAATTAATGGATCATTTTTCTATTAAAATTGTTGCATCCAGACAACTTCCTTCTGAAAATGGAATTAAATGTTTGTTTGAGCAAAGCATAAAGGCAAAACATGGTGTAAACAAATGGCAGATATCGTACCTGCCTGCAGTGGATCTGAAAGTGGTTGCAATTTGGTGCGAAGCAAAATGGCTTAGCCCAGTTTTTGTGGGAGCAAATACTCTGCAACTAGAGTATAACAGCTCTTCTACACAAAATTTGCAAAGCAAAAGTCAGTCAGTGGTAGGTTTGTGCTACTGGGACTAATGTCAGAGCAGAACCTGACAACGTATCTAACAAGGCCAGAGGAAGTGAATGTATTTTTAATTTGTGCTTGGGTTGTGTTTCATTTCAATTCACAACTTGTCTATAGAACCAACAATAAAAACACCTGATGTACAATGACATTTCACCTGCTAAACAAGATAAAAAGTGAACTTGACTAGAGGGAGAAAAAATCTACAAAGGGAATGTAGTCACGTACCGACAGCAAGGTTTTAATGAAAACACTAAATGTGTAAACTCCACAGGCTGTGAAAGAATCTATTCAGTCAAAGTATTTCCCTAAGAAATATTTTTTTTGTGGAACCAGTGACAGGCTAGTGACGCATGGCATTATGTAGAGAGTTTTGATAGGTAGAAGGGATTACGCTTAAACAGAAAATCTTAACCTGTGACAAACTGTGGCTGCCTATCTGATATCATTGTCAAGACTGACCCAAAAGGCCTTGTCTGTTTTCTGAGTTGCCAGTTAATAGTGCACCTCAGAGTTATGCTCAGGTGAGGCAGAACAGACAAGAGGCTGAAGTTCAGGAAAATGCAGACGGACTGTTAATACTGACTCCGATGAAATTCAAGTGAGATGTTGGCTAGCTGGCCAAGCAACGAGAAGTTCTTAAATTGCACCTCAGCTTCTAGCAGTTCAGGTTGTAGCTCTTAAAAGGTCACAGTCTTCATCCATAAGGCCTGAAGTCAGAAGGCTTGAAATCTGAAAAGCTCAGAGGCATCCATCACAGTCCCTGAGAAACAGCAAACTGCAGGAGGGAACTGAAGGTAGTCAGGGCTGTAGGAACAGCAGTAGTGCTGGATTGAAGCCACTTAATGTGTAGAAGAGAACCACCTGAAAACCAAACCTGTTTAATGATTTCCTGCTGGCCTCAGAGAGTTAAATTAATCCCCTGTTTAAAACAACTGAATAAATTCAAACTTTGTTCATAAAACACAAGATGTCACACACTGGATGAGGACAAGGTACACAGGACTTGGAGGTAAAACAGGAGGAGCAGCTGCAGGGCAGGACATCAAAACTGCAGCTGTTGGATATCCAGCAGTTTATCCACATGGATGCTGATCTCACACTCACCTTGTTCCCCAGACATTGCAGAGAATGGCAGTCCCTGTCTTCAGGCAGATGAGAATGATCTTGCAGGAGAATGTTGCCATCAGACACACAAAGCTTTATAAAAAAGGAAAGTATAGCTCCTACAGTGTGTTAAAAAAGATACTTATTGGAATAACTTGAAGGTGTGAGTTCAGAAATATAATTGAAGGTGCCACTTTAAGGAAGGTTCTGCTGCAGGAAATGTCAAGGTGCTGAAAAACCTCACTGTGGTTGCTCTAAACAGGCTGTACTCCCTCCTACAAATGGCTGAGAAAGTGAACTGGTATTTTTTACCCAGGTTATCAGTTTCTCACAGTGTATCTTTATAGGTCTGCAGCACAATATTTTCACCAGAAATTGACATCTTGTAGGCATTTGACATCAAGCTGCGGTAGGTCACCCTTATAACAGAATTATAGAATCACAGAATCATCTGGTTGGAAGAAATCTTGAAGAAACTGTTCACCCTGCACTGCCAGAGTTCCTAAACCATGTCCCTCAGCACCACATCTACATAACTCCATGGATGGAGACTCCATCACCTCCCTGGGCAGCCTATTCCAATGCTTCACAGCCCTCTCCCCTGACACAACTTATGGCCATTTCCTCTCATCCTGTCACCTGTTACTTGGGAAAAGAGACCAACACCCACCTCATTACAACCTCCTTTCAGGTAGTTGTAGGGATTGATAAGGTGACCCCAAGCCTCCTTTTCTCCAGGCTAAACAACCCCAGTTCCCTCAGCTGCTCCTCATAAGACTTGCTCTCC
>NW_010425161.1:7977-39564 GCF_000710305.1 Buceros rhinoceros silvestris
ATTGGTTGTTGACCAGCACCCCCAGGCCCTTTTCTTCTGGGCAAATTTCCGGCCACTCTTCCCCAAGCCTGTAACACTTGCAGGGGGTTGTTATGGCCCAAGTGCAGGAACCAACCCTTGGCCTTATTGAACCTCATTCTATTTGCCTTGGCCCATTGATCCAGCCTGTCCACATCCCTCTGTAGAGCTTCCCGACTTTCAAGTAGATCAACACACCCACCCATCTCAGTGTCATCTGCAAACTTACTGAGGGTACACTTGATCCCCTCATCCAGATTGTTGGTAAAGATGTTGAAGAGAACGTGCCCTGACACTGAGCCCTGTGGAACACCACTGGTGACCGGCCACTAGCTGGATTTGATTCTATTCACCACCACTCTCCGGGCCCAGCCATACAACCAGTTTTTTATCCAGCAGAGAGTACATACATGCAGGCTATGAGCAGCCAGTTTCTCCAGGAGAATGCTCTGGAAAACAGTATCAAAGGCCTTACTAAAGTCCAAGTAGACAATGACCACAGCTCTTCCCTCATGCGCTAAGCAGGTCACCTTGTCATAGAAGGAGATCAAGTTGGTCAAGCAGGACCTGCCCCCCATAAATCCATGCTGACTGGGCCTGATCTCCTGGTTGTCTTGTACATGCCGCATGATGGCACTCAAGATGATCTGCCTCCACGACTTTCCCCAGCACTGAGTCAGACTGGCAGGCCTGTAGCTCCCTGGTTCCTCCTTCCAGCCTTTCTTGTAGGTGGACGTTACATTGGCTAACCTCCAGTCAGTTGGTACCTACCTGGTTAGCCAGGACTGTTGGTAGATCATGGCAAATAGTATGTGAATATTGATTTCATTGAAGTACTTAAAAATAGCCCTGCAGTTTTTTCACCAGTGGGTAAAATTATAAGGTGAATTTAGAATACATTTCTCCTGCCTGAGCACCTTGCAGTGATTTAATGGGAATAACTCAATAATACAATTTCACAGCCTGTCCAAATGCAAATGCTTCTTCCTCTTCCATGTTTTCTTATGAATAGTTGTTAAAGGAGAACTTTTCATGGCTTCCACTTCCTGAATAACTTCTCTGATAATGTTTAAATTACCAAGAGATTTTGAAGCTTAATGCAACAGTAGCTATAACCTATCATGAACTTTGCTTTACTCCATGCTTACAAAGATTTGTGCAAAGCTTAATTTTGAAATCTTTCTAGAACAAGGTGCATGGCTTTGGAAACAAAGCTGTAATACATAGCCCCATTGCCTTTTTTGTAGTTTGTTTGTTTTTTTAATGAGCAGAAAATTTCATACCTTCGGATGTGTGGAGGGGAAGGTTTCCTCGGAACTATTAGCCTGATATAGTCATTTATTTATGAATTATGCTTTTATATTCTATCAGAAGTTATGATGTGTCCAAGGTTTAAACATACGCTTTATGTACTGGACTGGCTCCTGGTCCTCAGTGAAGTGGGCTGAGTGCCTAGTCTGTGTTTTTGTTTTTACACATAACTGCTACTTTAATAGGAAGATTAGCTTCCAGCTTAAAACTGGGACTGTCAGGATAAGAGTACTTTTGCCTTTGGACTCTCACAGCCCAGCCAAAACTGAATCAGCCTGTTCAATATTTAATAATACAGGTGAGAAGATTATGGTAATTCATCTGTAATTACTGTTAAATGAACTATTGTGGCAACTCTGTATATCCAAAGAACAATCAAAGTCTTATACTGCCTGAACACCTGCTACCATTCAAACTCCATTCTTTGATGTCAGCAAACTGAACTGGCACCTGAGGTAGTCACTGTACCTTATTTAGTTGCATTAGAGGGTCAAAATCATTGCTGTACACTTAAGATCATGGCAGAACCAAGTAGCTGAGGGCACAAAGCTTCCTCTGATGGGTTCAGTAACCCCCAGAGGCTGTGGACTCTGATTGTATTTCCAGATGGGCTGCTCTAGTGAAACCTCTAACCATGCTCTCACCAGCAGCATCAGCTGAGCTGACAAAGAGCAAAGCTATAGATCTGGATTGCTCTGAGATTACATGGCATGTGCCACCTGCTGCACACAGCACAAGGCCCTGATATTTTCTGCCTTCCTCAGGATGCTGTGTAGCCTTGTGAGTTAAATGATAAGGATCAAGACGTTGGAGATGATAACAAAGAGTAGGTGTGTTGCCCCACTTGGCTTTATCATTATTTGGGGTGCATGAGATAGAGACAATTAAATATCAGTTCTGTGTCACTTACCCTGGTTGACCCTGTGCCCTGCAGACCTCTTCATCGGCCAGCTTCCACCTAACTGAAGGCTAGACCCTTTGCTGAAGTGCCTGCATCATGAGTGCAGCTGCCATAGACTTACACCACGGACAAAGGAAAGAGAGACATTTCCAGAGGGTTCCTCACCTTCTCTGAGATCTGATTTACCCTCTGGAAATGCTAGTCTCTCTCTTTGGTCTATATTTAGAAAACTTAGGACATCTAGGCTCTTAAAATATGCTTTTCACCTAACAGTGTAAAAATAGGTAGGATGAAGATAAGGTGGGTGTTTCTATACCATATGGAATAAAAATCTCACTTATCCTGCACTGCACTTCATTTGTGCACGCTTCTTTTTCTCGCACACCCCCAGATCAGTCACCACCAGAACTGGTAGAGATAGCTACTGCTAGCTGTCTTCAAAAGGATGTTTACATGTACAGGTGTTAAGCGTTAAAATCACTGAACAGAATTAGTTCTGTTCTAGCTCAAACCAGGAACAGGCCACGGCAGCAGCAAAGTACCGCTTTGCCTCCATCTTCCATCATATCTACCAGCTACTGGGCTCCATATTTTTTTTAAGATCTGCTTTCTTCACTTAGTTGAACTAAGAAAATAAAAGTCCGTCAGCTGTTTATTTGACATATCTTTCTGTAAGCTTTGATTAGCCTGTGAAGAAGCATGAATAGATCTCCTACTTTCTTACAGTACCTTGTCTACTGGCAGAGGGACCTAGGGTAGTCTCGTCTGTGGTTGAGACAAAAACTCTATGTGTCTCCATGCATTGCTGGTGTATGGAAGAGTTTCAGTTTCTTATTCAAACCATTAATTTTTATAGGAGAAGCCAGCTCAGTATCTCTGGAATAGCACATGGAGATAACAATCCAACAAGCCCAAGTGGCTCCAGAGCTTTCAGTCAGTGCTGTACATTGGGTAGTCACCACTGCCAAGCAGCAGCTAGTCTGCAATATAAAAGGAAGATTTTAATAAACCAAAAATAAACCTCCCAAACTACTAGTAATAAATCAAGATGCTATTTTTCTTGCTTTTACTTTTAGAATGGAAGTAACCTCAAGGGACAAGTGCTTCAAAGTACAGACTGAGTAGAAAAATCCTTGTCTAATACAGCTAACTGATTTATAATTTTTAGTGCCTGTACAAATATTCACACAAAAAGACAACTTTAAATCTTCTTCTGAGATTGTGAGAAGTTTCCAAGTTTGAAACTTAATTTCTCTTGAGTCATTTAACATTTCAGTTATAATTTTCTTAAAATATCATAGAATTCTGTTTATGTCAGAATAATAGTAGGCAAGGGACTGCCATGTGAAAAGAAGTATCATCATAAGTAGAAACAATGTTTTGAGGGAATGAACTGGTTCTGGGAACTGCAGAAACTCAAGGAGAACACAAGTCTCTGTAAGCCAGATGGAGATTTTAGGTGCCTAGCTTTGTGGTTGCAGCATGAAATATATGGGGCTTCAAAACGATGTCCTCTTTTAACTCCTTATTAGTTTATTTGTTATCTAAACAATATGGACTGAAAAAAAACTAGGTAGAAAGGCACATGCAGTAAACAGATCATGGATTTGTGAAGAGTTGTTTGAACACATCTGAAGAAATGAATCAGACTTTATTCCAAACAGCTGCACAGCATTTTTAATTGACAACTCAGGTGTGATTTTCAGAATGACTCTACTGTGCTTTAATTTTTTCACTTCAAAAATCGATAGAGATCTTACTATCTACTTTAGTAGAAAGTCTTTTTAAACAGCCTCTTTTCTTTCGTTATGTTGTTATGCTATCCCTAAGTCAATTAAATTTCCTTTTAGATATTTGTGTTGAAAGCAGCTCTGGTACCATACCAGAGCATCTTAACTTCTGCTTCTTTTTAAAACAATTCAAGTTTCACTTACTTTACCGGAGTTTGAAAGTTGAGACTGTCAAAAGTGGCTGGGGTACTGCTGCCGTTTTGACACCACTCTAGTTTATGGTTCAAGATCTAGTAGCAGGCTTTGGAGATGATTCCTGCCCCAACAGAACCATCCCAGGATCCTAGCCTCCATACTGTCTTTTAAAACCTTCAAAAAATAAGGTAATCAAGTATATCAGAGTGGAATACTAAAGATACTTGTATATGCCTGCCAAACTTCTGCTTTGGCAAATGCACAAAATCTTTAGAATCCGATCTTTATGAATCACCACTGTTTCTTCTGAGTCTTTGATATCTTTGAATAGACTTCTTTTTAGCCGGAGTTAGCATTTATCTAAATATGCTGCTTAGCAAATCCTTGGAGAGTACCTGCTGATAATTCTATGCTGTCAAAATATGTTGAAGACTCCAATGTATATTAAAAACTTTTTTTATATATATACTGAGGGAATAGGAGAATCATAGGAGTGGGAGGGGAAGGTATAAGAAATTAATTCAGTAACCAGTCTTTGTTTTGACCTCTCTGAAAGATTTTCTTAGCCCTAAGTTACACCCTGTTTTCTGTGTTCTTATGTAACTGCTCTTTTGCTCAGAAATTAATTTTCTTAATTTGTGGAGCATTGAGTTATTGCTTTTCACAGCAAGTTCAATGTTGTCATGCAGACTGTTTGTCTCCTTTAATGTGGCTCTGAAATATACGTTATTATTATTGTTATTATTATTATTGGTGATGATGATGATTGCAAGAGGCTCTCTATAGAAACACTATAATATCAGATACTCTGAGAGTCATAACTAAGAAGAAATGTGTTTGCTATTTCAACAATACATAAAAGCTTAAGTACATACTCTCCCATGTGACTGATTGTTAGCATCAAAATGAAAATGCGTTTCATCAAAATGTTAACATCAAAATGAAAGGTTTTTCTGTATGATTATCTTTGTCTTTTAACATGTTTTACTATAGAAATCCACATTCATCTGTTCTTGGGCAACTCCTGGACCCTCATAAACATCCAAGGGAGGCTGGGTTCCTTAATCTTTAAAGAACGGAAAATGCCAAGGCATCTAGACTGTCTTTTACTTACTGCTGCAATATCTGGGGTGCCTGACACTGACTTTTAGGTCAGTTTGCCTTTAAATTGTTTTGGGAAAACATAACAGTATATAAATTGATTAACATTATTAGATATCTCTTGGGTGTCTAGCAGTGGATTACTTCTTTTCGTTCTTGGAAGGTTGGTGATAAACTACCTGGGCACCCACAGAATTTCATACCTGTTTTCTAAACAAGGATCAGCTCATAGAGTCCCCTCAAGAACTGTGGATCAGCAACCTGTGTGTACCTTCAAAGAATAATGCTACATCTTACAATACAATTCTCACAACGATGTTGAGCTAAAAAATTCCTTCCAGTATACATTTCAGTTTGATAGTCATTTGAAGTTACTGTAAGAACCAAATTTGAGGATGGGGAGAATAACATCAAACCATGTGGAAATATTTTTTATTTAAGTAAAGGAAAAAATATTTTTGAGTTTGTAGACTGCTGATTTCTCAGTATCTTCACATGAAACAGCACTGCAGTATTTGCTAACTCTTAAGAAATGTGTATTTAATTTCCAGGCGTTAAAATCTCATTAAGCTCAATTTAACGTTGATAGTAGAGCTCAGTCATTTAAAGGTGGAAGGGAGTATTTTGGGGAGATTGTGACAGTCTTAGAGAAAAATCCTGAATCTGGATGTTAATGAGTTAAGACTGATAAAAAAATCCCAAAAGAGGAAGACATGTAGAGTCAGGGTGCAACCCCAGGTGACGGTCCAGTTAGACTCTGATTTAAAGCTACTCTGTGGAGTTTCCATTTGGAACATGTTCAGGTTGCCCTCTATTTTCAGTGACATGGTTTGGAGTCCAAACTCAATTATTTTGTTTTCTTATTCTGTTACTTCGTCATTTATTTTCTCTCCAGGATGACATGACTCGTATTCCTTAATGAAGTCAGCAGGACCTGTGAGGGCAGATATTCAGATGTTGTCAATTTACCCCCACCATTCCATTAGCCCTCATTAAAGCCCAGGCCCACTCTGGTCTGACCTCACACAGTCAGAGACTACTTGATGTCACCTGACTTATTTTAATTTTACTTGATGTAGTTTTCAAGATAAGCAGTTACACTAACTTAAGTGGTTTCTAGAAGATAGTATCTCTGGTGTAGACCATGTTTGAGACCAGAAGGACATTTGTACAGAATCAGATGAATACTTTATGCTACTAGTGGCTAAAGGAGCTTGGTGGTTTTGATTCCAGACTAAAGAATGAAACACGCCAACTAATTTCCCACCAAAATGGCAAAAGCATTTCCATGTAAGTCATGACCTCCCTCAAGCATTTCTGAACTGCAAAGTAAGCATTTGGGCATTGTTATTAACATTAGTCAACAAAATTACATTGCCTTCTAAAATTAAATTCTTTCAAAGCATACCCCTTCTCCAGGGTAGGTCACTGCAGTCTTCAGCTGAGTGAACCTTTCCTGTCCCAAGTCAGAATAGGTGAAATTAAAAGGAATGACTAATTAATGCAGCAACTTAAATGCAGAGCAATAAATCAGACATGTCTTGACTCTCTACTTTTTCTAATATCAGTTTGTCTGGTTTTATTCTTCCAAGTCTACAAGCTCAGCACGTTTGAGGGTCAAGTGTGTTTCTAAGTAAGAAAGATACCCCATAGTATTTATTTGTCTGGTTCTTTTCCTGGTTCAGTGTCATTTCAGGATGGTGCTTGATGTATGTCACAGGTACCTACTCTAAAGATAGGTTCACTTCACATCAGTTTTGGAGGTCTCAAGCTCATGCTAATAGGTGTAGGCTAAGCTCCAGGGTAGGGAGAAAGCTGAAGTATTTTCTGGACCCTAAACTGAGACTTGCTTTTTTTATATTTGGTTTTCTGCAGACTGGAACTGGACAAAGCTCAACTGCGGCAGCTTAGACCACCACCAATTCTCTTGAGCTACTCTTTTCTTGAATCACAGTACTGTTGCTTTTGAGGGCCGACTTTATCTATAGCTTCACTCTGCCTTTAAACCTTGAAAGGCTGTACTTTTCTTCTATTTTTACCTGGTTACAATAAAGTTGAGATTGTATTTTTGAGGAAAAGTAAATATGTTAAAAAAAAAGAAAAATTAACGTTCATGAATAGAAAAGGAAAAAGACATTAAGGTGGCATGGAACTTTACCTATAATTATTTGCCTTCACTAGGAGCAGCAGTTGGTCAAGCGATTCATCTGTGGTGCATTAATGTGCTGGTGTTACCAGATGAATTCCAGGCAAAAAAAATCCTATGTGTTTTTTCCTCAGTTACGTACTGTTTATTTAAAAAAGAGAGAGAAGGAAGAACCCAAGTTCAGCAGATGCTGCAGAGAAGCAAGAAGTTATGAACAGAGATTCAGCAGCAGCAGCCACTGCTGCTAGACTTGATACAAGCCTCCCCATCTAAGCTGCTTCTGTCGAGGATTTATAACTCAGCTGTAAGCTGTACTGGAGCAGGAAATACTATGCCTCAGGGTTATAGTGGGGGTTTGTTTAATGAGAGAGATACAAGAGTAATGTGGGGTTTGAAAAAATGCGTTTGTAACAATGCAGGTGCAGCATATGTATGCAAAAATTTAATCTTTTCATTTTAAGACACAGTTGATGGTTCTGGGGTGATTGAGAGTCATGTGGGTTTGAGAGGTGAGGAAGAGTAGGGTTAAGCAGAGAGCTAGGCTGGTCATGGAATCACTGAAGTTCTAAGGGACCTCTTGAGTTCAGCCAGACCAACACTGTTACTGGGAATGGTTTTCTTTAATTTAGGTGCAAGTCGTTATTCTTTCAGTGGCGTCCTGCAACAAAGATACTCCATAACAGCTTCTGGAAAACCTTTGCTAAATGGTTGGAAGAGAAACAAGCAGATAACAAAGCAAGTCCTCACATTCCTGTGAAACTAATGCCTTGCACCATTTAGCAAGTAGGGGTACTTTTAGCTACCATTTTTGTAGATGCTTTTAGGGATTCTGTAGTGGGACAGGAAATCACATTCTCAGATGCTGTTTGAAACTCTGGAAGAAGGGAGAGAGCACTCAGGACTTGATAGGAGTCATGAAAAGAATCAGTAATTTACACTGAAAGCCGAGTAAAAAAGTGCATTGACTTTCAGTTCTCTGATATGTGACAGTCGTGTTACAACCTTTCACAAAGCCTAGAACCAAGAATATTTCATCACTAATTCTGCCTCACTTGGTCTATTGCACAGGTAAATGTCTGAGTTTCTGTGCCCCAAGTTGAAATTCCCATGGCTCAGCCTGTCAGGGTTGTTGAGGTCCCAAGGCTGCCTGCTAGTCAAGGTTATTTCCAGAAAGTTCTTAATCACAGTGAGCTTCTAGAAGTCCTGAGGCCTTGAAATGAAGGGCTTTGGGAGGTAGTAATTACACTTTAATGGTATGTGAAGCCAGCGCAGAGCAGGGACAAGCCTCAGTGCCATATTTTGATATACTAGCTGTGTTAAAATGAGGGCCTTTTTTTACCAAACCACCCAAATGAATGTTAGAATGGTCAACAATATACACCTGTATACAGGTATCCAAAGTTTAAGATTAAAATTGCATATTGTGGACTGATATGATCTATGTTTAAGTCAGAAAGAAAGCTTGAGACTGTATTCTTATGTAGTTTAACTTAAATACTCTCTGGACACAAATGAAACTTAAGTGTATTCAGTTGCTGGCTGTTGAGAAATGGTTTTCTTACTGTTTCCTATCTGTGAAACCAAAAGTGCTAAGTCTGTTTGAATCCTTACTGAAGAAGCAAATTACACTGAAATGCTTTTATTTAAAAATTACGTCAGAAACATTATGGTTGAAAATCGATTTCTTGTCCAAGAATGGCTACTTCTTTCCCTTTTTACCATTTGTGCTTCTCTTTAACAAGATCAGCTTCTGGAGTCTATCACTACATCTCCCTTCTTTTATGTTCTCCTTTTTCAAAAAATTTGTGACCATGCTTTGGGAGAAGAGCTTGACAATACACATCTTAGGCTTAACACTATGCAGCTTAAATTCTCTCTGCTAAGGAAAGGAAAACATAAACATTCCACTACATACTCCAGTTCCTCCAGGTGTTATTCTGGTTCATGTCAGACTGCCTTAACAACCCTGAGCCAGAGAAGTTGAAACTGTCCCTGTACATGGTCAAGGAGAAGGAATCACAAAATCATAGAAAACCAAATTGAAAGGGACCTCAAGGATCATCTGGTCCAAACTTTTTGGGGGAAATCTGACTGCAGCATGCAACACAGGGGCACAGCAACTTCTCAGAACATGGGCAGGGCTGGAAGACACAGAAGGGACATTTGTTATAGTTAAAGAAATCTGCCTGAATTATATTTTAATTTACTGAACTGATGGGGTGTTTTAAGAAAAGGACTTGATGTGAAAAGGATCTCCCTATGTTTTACTTTCCCAGGGATTTAAAGGAGCCTGCTGCTGCTTTTCACCCGGAGTTTCCAACCTTCTTCTGCTGTTATTAACATTTTTCCTTGTTCATCTCTTTTCTATTCTCTTCTCAAATCCTCTCAATGAGATACTTGTTCTCAGTCATGCTGTCCCATGCAGATCCTGCTATGTAGATATCTTCTTTTCAAGGTCTCTTGCTTATATATCACTTTTCAGGCCCTACCATGTCCTATTGCACCAAGAGCTTTAAAACAGGCTATAGTAAGAAGCAAAGTTTACCTTTTGGCAGCAGTAACACTTTATGATGGACAACAAGATTCTCATTATTTATTCACTGATACTAAACCTTGGCAAACCTCCTGAGTCACCCTTCTTAACAAAAGAGGTAAAAAATTAATCTCACTGCTTAGACTTGGGAAATAGAGTTGACTCTGCAAGGCTGCTGTCTGCAGAAGTTCAGGATTTGGTCAGAACTGGTGCATGGACCCCTGCTTACACCTTGCTGTGTGCAAATTAGAATAGTGAAGGCAGCATGTGGCACAGCTGAACTAGGCAGTTACCTTTACAAAGTAGCCCCCACCCTATGCAACGTCAGTCTTGAACAAAACTTTGTCCCAGAATTTTCATATTGCCTCTTTTATTACAATATTCCTCAAACACAAATGGGGAAGGTAAGACATTCGTGTTCATTGTCTGGAGAAAACCAAATCAAAACAAAATGAAACAAAATAAACTTTTATATCAAAACGTTCCAATGCAGCCAAGCTGTGGTATTGCCTATCGCTGTGACCTTGCATAAATACAAGGAACCAGTTAAAAATCAATGCATTCAGCAGAACAATCAGTGAATAAGAATATTTTTTAAAATTAATGCAGTCAGAATTAATTTTCACATATTGGAAAAAAGGAAAATTTTGTCTTGAATAACCGCAGAATCTGTTTTTGGAAAGTGTCTGTGTAATTAATTTTTACTTTTCACATTAAAACAGTGTTCTGTAAGGGTTAATACTATATTTTGCAGATTTCTAATAGTAACAGTAACAATGATGATAATGATGATGTCATCATCATCATTATCATCATTTTAGAAACCACTTAACAAAACCTCACTCTGTCATACCTGGGCTTCTGACGTGGGATTTGAGGAAAACTCCAGGTAACAGACTAGCAGAAGTTATGTGTAAAAAATATTCTTTACTAACACAGGAAGTTTTTGACCATCATATCTGGATTTTTTACTTTATCATTGGCAAACCATAACCATAAGAAAGTTTTCACAATGTGCTTTATATCTGAAGAAGATTATTTCACTCATTTACTGAGAGCAACAGGCGGAGAGGTGCCCTCACATATATCCCAAACTGTGGTTGCTGGGGAGGTTGAGAAATGTACTGCAGAAAGAGCATGTTGAGAGGGTCTCTCTTTTACATTAGTCACTGCTGCAGAAAGAACACAGGACTACACAGTTGCTCTGATTCAGAATGCATTTTCTGTGTTACATATTTACTTTGTTAATACTCTAAGGACTGAATTTGCATGAGCACTTTGAGATCCTCAAATGAAATACTTATTCTTACCGCAACAGTCACCAGATGGTAGTGTTAAAGTCTTATTTGGAATGCAAATATTTCACAGTCTTTCCAAGATTATATTTTTTTTTCTGCATTGCAGGATTCTTTTGCTTTGTTTAGGTGTAAACTACAGAAGGCAGCAAAAGTTTTTTAAATGGAGGTTTACTGGTTAAGAAGCATTAGTAGCTGGTAGAGGTTCATTGCAGAGTTACCCACCTGTGTGCACTCTGTTCCACGACTGGAGTGTATACTACAGGTAAATAAATCTTGTTATAAAATACCCACTCTCCATATTTCTGACTTCCTCTCCTATACATTAGTCAGACCTATGAAACCTGTTAGTAGGGTGGCAATAGAAGGTTGCAGGGTTTTCCCTATGTGCTTTTTTGTTATTTTCCGATTATATTTTGTGATCTCGTGTTTGCAGCACCTGGATTATTGAAGAAACTCCTTGCAGAACACCTACTGCAGTTGTGTTTCCCCTTCTGCTGTATGAGCACGTCTCTGGGGAAAGGGCACAACATCAATTTCAACTTGCTGGTTTCCTGAAGTTAAAGTCTTGGCCACTCCAGAAGAGAACAGGTCAGCTCTCTGCCACTGCAGGCTTCTCAGTTATATGCTGGTATTTACTGTTCTTCTCTACAGCCTGGGTTCCAGTAAGTTCCTTATAATGTGTTTAGGTACTTTAGTCATGCACTTAAGACACTAAAGGATTTCCTTAGTGTGCGTTATTTGGACCACAGGTCCAGAATGTCAGGACAGTGCTACTTGGTATCTGCTCCCTTCCGACGGACAGATGATGTTGGAAAAGGGAAGGAATTATGTAAGCCTGTTGTGAATTGCTCTAATCAATGCAAACAACTTTATCAAGTTCATTTTTCTTAAGCTTTTTGTTCTGTACTGATTGTGATCCATTTATTGATTGTAATGAGCTTTGAGGAAAGCCATTAAACACCCACAGATTAACAGCATTAGTGATTATATACATGTTATTGGACAATGTGCATGAAGGTGTTTCACCTTGCAGTCACCTTTTTTCCTGAGTATGCGGCAGTGCTGGCTACAGAGGAAAAGCATGGAAGTGTTTTGATCCAGGGAGGAGAAAGTCGTGAAGCCCTGATGACTTGAAGGAGTTGCCATTAGTGTTGCAGTCTCAGCTCTCTAGCTAGATTTCTAAAACCTGTTTCTCAGTCCTGCATGCTCTCAAGTTTCGGAAGCACACACACTAGCCCTGGTTTCCCTAGCAAGGCTCTAAAGTGAAGGAGGCTTTCTAGTAATAGCTGAGTTGTCACAAAGCCACACTCTTTTTAGATCTCAAGTAATTTATACTTATGTCAAAAGCGCAGCAAACCTGTGTATGCCATCATTGAAAATACTTACTCTGGATAGGCTGCTGTGCTGTAAGGCTGCTGAGCTATTGAAAAAGCAGATTTAGGCAGATAGCGTCTACACCTTCAGTCACTCACAATTTAACACAAGAGCAGCGTACACAGGTTGACTAACAAGCCTCTTTATCCACTGAACACTTAGTTATTGTGAAGCTGTTTTCTTTCACGTGTACACTGGATCTGTAACACAGCTGTGAAAAAAATAAAGTATAAGCTGAAATACAGAGGAGAGGGAAGACAGGAGGTGATGAACATATAAGGCATGTTAAAGATCTCTGCTTTTTGTATCTTGAAAATTATTATCAGTATTCTATGAACTGCATGGGAAGACATGCTTTGCCAAGGCTTATATATGTTACTTTTACCAAGAGTTACTTGAGATGTAAGCTGGCTGAATCTGATATTGCACTGCAAAATTATTTTTGCCAGGAAACATAGTAAGTTAGCAGGCCCTCTATCCTTTTGCCTAACCATCATGATGAGTGCTCAGGATTGTTAAGGATCAGTTTTAGGAAGCATTCAGCTTGTTTTTTATTACAGTGAGAATATAGTTCTCTAGATCTATCAAAATCGCTCTTATGTTCTGTCTAGAAAGAAGACAGAAGAAGAGCAGGAAATATACTCTACTGTAATTCAGTGAGAATAAACTCCTCTGCAGAGGCTTTGGAGTCAGATGTTCACACTGATTTTGGGGGTAGATACTTTTCTGTGATAATCATAGAGTCATTCCACTGCAGTTTTTAAGTCTACACATGACTAAATTTTGGATTTGGTATAAGGGTTTGCAAATAGGAGTGGAATTAGACAAGGTGACCTACCCCCTCCTGCTCATTGTTAGCTGACTACTGCTGCCTCAGCACCAGGTCCATTTTTTCACTAGAACTGTGAATGGCTGCTCTGTAAATTAAAGGATCAATAATTATCTCTTAAAATAAAGCACACCTGATCTTCTGTCTCTCCCCTCTCTCAAATCTGGCCACAGTACCTGTTCGACACTTAGCCTGTGTGATGTCATTAACCCCAGCTCTCATGTCCTTCTGCTTTGATGATGCCCATGCAGATGTGTTTCCATTAGTCCACAACAGGAAAGCATGTGTTCTTGTCCATGTTTCTTGGTGAGCTGTACAGGTACATAAGGAAACTTTTTGCTACATGTAACTTGCTGGCTTATTCAGATTTCTCAACATTAACACAAAATAATAGAACTCATCTGGAATTTTTTCCGGCCTCTGTGTTTTGGGAGGTTTTTAAATACCTACTGATTCACCCACAGTTCAAATTTAGAAAGTCTCTTTCTTTAGAAGTGCTCTTTATTGTTCTCACAAGAAAAGATTATTTTGGAATTTAGTGTAAGATTCTTATCATTGTAGATGCAACAAAATGCAAGCAAGTCATTCTTACAGTAATTTCAACGAAAGTAGCTGCATAGGAGATCATGAAGATTTAAAAAAATCTTCAAAAAATTTCAAAAAATCTTCAAAAATCATAGGAAGGAAAACTAAGAACCCTATTATTCTCCTCACTCTCCCATATCAAAGAGAAAAGCAGTTCACATTGCAGATAATGTAAAAAAAAAAAAAGCTCTGCTAAATGGTATGTATACACCACAATGACACAATGAAAAACTAATTTATTTGGTGATAGTCTTGGGGGCACACCAGGGTAAGACTCAAAGTGGATGGGGGTTTCCATGTCCTGAGCAGGTTTTCTAGGAGGTACACAGTTTTCCATGCTGGAGCTCTTTCAAATCTTGCTTAGGATCTGTGATAAGATCTTCCTCTGGTGTAGATCTATTTTTACCCAGCCTAGAGCAAAATCTAACAAGAGCAGATGACGGGAGAATGTAGGAGAACTAGTGCAGATCCTGTCCACAATTTCCTAGAAATAGATCCTGGAACAAGTTGCATTTATCAAAAACATTTACTGGTTTTGCAGGAAAACCATTCCACTCTAACTAGTAATGTGAATGTGATGCACTGTGATTGTTTAATAGTATGGTATAAAATTCTGGAATGTGTGGTGAAATCTGACTTTTGTCTTTGTCTGACACAAGAGGGAACGAGCAAGGAGGAGATCCAGATCTCATAGGAGAAATGTTGCTATGACAATTTACATCAGCTAAAAATATACTCATGAGTGCTTAAAAGCCAAACTAGTTAAAAGCAATATTCTCTTTCCAGGTTAAAATTGAACAGTTTATTTTAAGTTCAGAAATGGTTAATTCTGTGGAAAGTACTTCGGCCTTGAGTTATATCTCTGCTTTCAAAGAACTTAGTCTCTGCAGCGAACAGTAAACAATTAAAAATGTAAGTTGTATAGAAAATATATAGGTTTTGTATAGGTTTTGTACGCTGAATTGCATATTATTGCACTTGCAAATTTTTTTGAGTATGTAAAATGCTGTCTTAAATGCTGATCAGTCCCAGATCCCAATACAATGATGCTGCTCACAAAATATGGCCTTCCACGGCTGTTGAAAGATGTGATGGGACTTTCTCAAAGAGACAAGCAAAGATGTGGCTGTGCAAATCATAATTTCATGTCCAAACAAGAAGTGTGCAGGAATAGTCTTCCAAATGTCTCTGTCAGTATTTTTACAGGATAATCATCTGCAGAGTGGGCTGGAGTTCTGGTTCTTAAATCATTTTTCAGTTGAAAATACAAATGAGGATGTGGCAGGTCACACATACACCTCCTTCTTGTCACACTTCTTGTACTTGAGTACCATATTCTGATGAAGAAGGCAGAGCCATTACTTTGTCTCTCTGATGTAGGTAAAACCAAGTATTTTCAAAGACTAAGAGCAATATTTTGCATGGCTCAAATTCTAGCTCAGACCCTGTACCTTAGTGTCTGCTTGTGGCTGGACATAGCTTTTCAGTCCTCATATGAATCACCATTTGAAGGGATCTGCCTACCTCTGCTGAATGCCAGGAGCCAGCAGTACCACTCCAAGCAGTGCTCCTCTAACAGTGCTTGCATCATGAGACCCTGTAATTCACTACAGACTCTAGCTTTCCACAGCCTTGCAGAAAGCATATGGGGTTTCCCACCACCTTTTCAAAATGTAGCTCAAATCCTTAAGGCTGCTTCTTTGACATTCATTCCCCTTACACCTGCATCCTCTAGTTTTATCAGCTAAACCAAGGCCATTGGAACCAGACCTTTAAGTCTCAAGAATTACAGGAAAAAGATCTCAATTACATACAGGTCCCAGGCCTTAGCATGTGGTGTGATGGAGATGATTCTATTACAGGCTACTAAATCAGATAATCAAGACAGAGAAATCCTGTAAGAATACCCAGGAAATTCTACTAAAGCTTTTTACCATTTTTGCACATCCTATGAAATTCACATAAGAGGATGCACTAACTGGAAGAAGTGAAACTTTTCATTTTTGGGGGTATTTGGGAGAAAGCATATGCTAAAAAAAAATAGACAAATACAGGTGAGAATTGAAGAGAAGTGAGTGGAAAGACCCAACTGTTCTACTTGCTGGCGAAATTCCCTGGAGTTAATCTATAGGAAGACAGAGCAGATGATTATAATATTAATAAAGGTAGAAAAGTTCATGAAACACTGTAACCAGAGCAGTCCTTTTAATTTACCCAAGTCAACAGTCAGATGTTTGACTTTAACTTCCATCTTTTTGAGATACAACTCAGTTTGTGGTAACCTCCTTTTACTTAGTGCATCCAGCTTTTTACATTATTGCATGTGTGTAAAGATTTTGGAAAAGTAAAATTATTTTTCCTGAAATACTGGGTAAAATTGATATTGATAAAATATAATTATCAGCAAGCAATTGAAAATAAGTTCACAGTCCTTATGCTTCTCTTTTGTTTAGTGCAGCCAGAGAGTGAAATATGATTTTGTGTTATTTTTACAGTCTTCTTGATTTTATGTAAAAATCAACAGATCACTCAGGAAAATGAAAGTCTCAGTGTTTTCCTCACTTTCTTCTTTAAGAGGTATGTTATCAGTTCTATAGAAGTCGATAACTTACCATCTTCATTTTCTCTCAGCTTGAGTTTTCCTATGCAGTTATTACTAAGGGGATTGCTATTCTTAATAGTGTATTAAAACCCATCCTGGTACATTATTTTGTTCTTACGCATTTTTCTTCAAGTGTTGTAAGGAGTACAAGCATTTCTCATGGCGGGCTGTCCCATCTGGTTATGCATATGAGTATGCTTGCTGCTGAGGTCAGGTATGGTTTTGCAGCATTGCAGCACTAAGTCCCTGGGTCTTGCGTACTGTTGATTTAGCCTGAACTTTTCACACAACCTTTCTGCACACTGCAAAGTCCCTGTGTTTATTTATGTAGCTGACAACCCTGTCCACAGATGCTTCCTTTACATGCACTCACCTGGCAGGGTTTATCATTCCCTCAAGATAAATTGCAGAAGGGTGCTTAGTGCTGTCAGCATGTGGATCACCTGGCTGCCAAAATAGATGCCAGGTCTGCGAAAAACCAAGTGAGATTAGAATAGAGGAAGATGAGAGAAATTAATTCATGAGGCTAGACACTTTTGTTAGAAATACACAAAAAAGTAGCAGGTAACTCTTACAGAAGCCTGTCACCATAACGAAATTAATTAACTTTACCGTCTGTTCCAGTGGCTGGATGAGGACATACCAATGTAGGAACAATGCAACATTCTCTCATTGCGAGTATTTCTCAAATGCTTGAATTACGAAGAATTTCTTTTATATTGGCGTTCCTAATAGTGGGAGTTGTATATCAGTCAGCCTGGAAAACAGACTATATCTAAGTATACCTTTTGAATGCCTGAATTGGAACTAATTGGCTCAGGAAGCCAACCACTTGATGTTGGCTGTGCCTCAAAGAGGCATAAGGAGGTGTAACTCATTACCCTCTCCTTCTCCTGCTAGAAGGAAGTCAAAGGCTTAGGCCTATGTGCTGGGCTGCTAAAAGGACACTGGAACACCCCATGTCAAAAATGAGAAACCTTGAAACTCTGTATGAAGCTCCCAACTGCTTGCATGTCTTCAGCATGCTATTTTCTTTGACTTAATATTGTCATCTAAAGTAGCTGAATGGAATAACTTCAAATAAATTTAAGAAGAAGAATTTCAAGTAGTATTGTATGGTATTGTATTGTTTGAGGGGTTTTTTGTATTGTGTTGATGTTCTGAGCTAAGTGACAGGCTACCAGCACCACAGGAACCCGTGTCATCCCTCAAGGTGGGGGCTGGTCTTTGAGAAAGTGTTCTCAACATAAGTATAAATAAAATGCAGTGCAGTCCCATTAAAACTGTCAGCATCAGGCTGGGAGAACAAAACCTCCGAAGTTAAGCACCAGGATCAATGTTATTGGAGGCAGAACAGAGAAAGTCTCGTAAGTATTTTGCTTTCAGGCTGGATTACTTTTTCACTCCAAGCTTTTTAAACATCCTTATTTCTAAACTGGCTAAGGTGTCAGAGCTCAGGTAGGCCCTTTACCATGGGCCTACCAGTCCTGTCTTCGTGTCTTTACCTTGACATGTATTTTTGCATTGCTTTGCATTGATCATCTGTGCTGTTGTGTCTGATGGTGGAAGCCATGCCTTGAATTTCCGGTACTAATGCAGAGTTCAAGAAAGGCCGTCACTACATAGTGTACGGTGGTATATTTACAATTCCAACCTGTCTGGATAAACCTGCAGGTAGGGGCAATGATACTGTGGCACTGAGAAAGATGGGGAGAGTTTTGCTACATTCACTTTTCAGGACAAGCATAGAGTTGCATTTCTCTATACCAGGGAAAGGTAACGAGGCAAAGAGCAAAATGCAAAACTTTGCAACATCAGGACGAGAGTGTTGACAGCAGTTGGGGAGTGAAGGAGTGGGAAGAAGCAATAACCTTTTTGACTTACGCACACAAGAAATTAGCAGCCTAGGAACACCAACTGTTGCCTTCCCCGGAAAGAAAAAGGAGATGTATTTTTGCACTGCCTTGAAATATGCCAGGCAGAGCACCAAGGTCAGTTATGACTAACTTAATAATTGGGGCTGTGGAGGGGAGGGGAAGTTACAGCTTTGTACCCACTGTGCCTGTAGACTTTGTAGCCTGTCAGTTCCTCTCTGTCTCAGTTTCTCTGGGAGAAACTCAAGTGCCTTGATCTAAAGGGGTCTTGTGACGACAGAGCATTGCAAAGAAAGAATGCAGGTCATTCTCTGACAAACAGATAGCCCCTAGCTCCCAGTGCTGTGCTTAGGGGTGTATATCTGATGGTATTAGGATGGATGGGTGTAATCCTCTCTGCTCAGGTCCTAGTAAAGGGCTGAGAGCAGAAAGTGAGCTTTTACCTCTGTTCACAAACACTGAGCTGGATCTTCTGGGAATTGATCTTGCCTTGCTGAGTTTCTTGCAAAAAGGCAGATGTTTCTGAGCTAGAGAAGTGGACCTTCTTTTGCCTCAGGGAGTTAAAATGTTGTACCAAATATGGGTTATGTGTTGCAGGACAGCATTAATCATATCACAGAATCACAGAATATCAGGTTGGAAGGGACCTCAGAGATCTTCTGGTCCAACCTTTCCTGGCAAAAGCATGGTTTAGACAAGATGACCCAGCAACCTGTCCAGCTGAATCCTAAACATGTCCACTGTTGCACCCTAAGGTCCCTTTCCACTGAGCTGCTCCCCAGCCAGGTAGATCCCAGCCTGAGCGGCACTCCTGGATTTTGTTTTCCCAGGTACGAGACCTTACATTTGTGCTTGCTGAGGCTGAAATGATGAACTGTTTTCTGCTTCTCCATATAGATTTCTAAATGGGCACATCTCTGCATTTTCTGTTGATTTTGGAGCTGCTAAAGAAGAATGTCGATCAAGAAAAATCAACTTTTAAGCATTTCCTGTTCAGAAAGTGGTGCTGATTTATAAAGTCAGAAAGCAAATTTTGGCTTTGTTACATATTTTAAAATTAGGATCTATTGCTTTGGTTTGCTTCTGACA
This sequence comes from Buceros rhinoceros silvestris, assembly GCF_000710305.1. Classification (NCBI taxonomy): domain Eukaryota; kingdom Metazoa; phylum Chordata; class Aves; order Bucerotiformes; family Bucerotidae; genus Buceros; species Buceros rhinoceros. The sequence goes on from NW_010425161.1 coordinate 27,564, forward strand.
CATGCTGAGAAAAACCAGATTTCTTCTTATTTCAGTGTTTAACAGAGGTGTATGCTGGTGTATATTGGTTGCTGTCAATTATTTTCTTTTAGAGTAAAATAGATTTAATAATGCATCTGACTAAAACAGACAGCCTTTGCCATAGGCTGGTCGTTACTTTGAAAATAAGTATTTTAAATGAAAAAAAACCCATGAAGATCATCATCTTGCCTTCTGGTGTTGTCCTGCAGCAGTTCTCACATCTCTCACTGACATTTGGTGGCATTGCTATAAAAAACGATGTATCTCTCAATTTTAGAATTGTCAGGAAAGATTTCTGTTTTCTAAGTTCCTTTTTCTTCTTTCACTTACATCAAGAAGAGCAGAAGAGGCTCTGATCTGGCAAATGCATGTGCACAGGTCACTTCTTACAAGTAGAACTGATGGCCCCTAATGACCAGGGCTGTCAGTACAGCAATTAGGGAAGGAAGGCTTATACACAGGTTAAGTCTGACCAAGACTCGAGTCCTTTAGTTCCCTAGTCTTGGAGAGATTGCACAGATCCTCAGTACTACCGGAGCATCTCTCTTTGTCTGAAATAAACAGGACTTTATCCCAATGGCAGTCACGTGCCTAAACACCTTTTGAGGGCCTAATTTCTATACTCATGACTCTTCCATTTGTTAAGTGAACTATTCTGCCCTTTCTCCCTGTGTTATTGTGAGATAGACATCTTTCAGTTGTGAGGAGACCTTGTACAAGAAATAGAATTAGAGGCCTAATACACAACCATTTCAATAGAGGGTTGTGTTCTTACTGTATCTGAAGATTAATAGTCACATAATAAATTATGTTAGCACGGAAAGACTGGAACTGTAACAATGGCAAACCTGTACAGTCTTATTGCCATTTTTCTTAGATAATGCCATAATGGTTTTCTGAAATAGTCTCCAGCGCTTCAGTTTGATTAGATTTACGTTTTTACATGGCTTTTTTTATTTCTAAGAAAGCTGCAAATTAAGAACTCTGGTGTTTCTTATCATTACTAGAAATCTTTTCCTGCCTTTTAAGACAGAGATTGTTGCAAATCCTGTAATGCCCTCCGTAGTAATGCAGGTCAAACCCACCACTGCAATCACTCAATCCATGCAAATTACCCCTAAGGTGAATTAAATATATACTATGTTTTGTTGTTAGTCTTGCACTTGTTATAGCTATCCCAAACTGCTATTGAAGAAAGAAGTGCCTGACATTAGGAACAAAATATTATTAATTTATCATTAAGTACCACTGTAGTACTTACTAGTACTCTCCTTGGTAGTTGTTATTGCTTTCCTTGAGTAAATACCTGTGGGAGATAGATTTTTCAGTGAAGATCTGCCACTAGCTAACATGGCTTGCTGGCTAATATTGCAGAACAGCACAGGTGATGTCTCCAGGGTGGTCTCTAATGCATGCTCAGTGTTGCCTTGTGTTTCCTCGTATTCACCAGGTCAGTGTGAACTCCATATCTAGCAGGCTGATTACCTAGTCATAATGGGAAAAACATTCAAACATCACCTTCTTTTTTCCTTACCTTTCTTCCATGGGAAGTGGGAAATGTGCTAAGAAAAAAAACCAAGTTGACAGCAAGTTAATAAAATAAAATCAAGTTACAGAATTTTCTTGAAATTTTGATGTCTTCCAACCTTGCATAAAACTGTCAGTTTCTTACTGTCTTCTCCAGTAATGATACTAGATGAATAGAATGAGAATAAAGTGCCGAGCTCTAGCAATCCAACCAGAGCTTACTCAGCAATGAGTTTTGATTGTGCTTCAGTAATCAAGGTCTGACTGTCAAAAGCCCTTTCTCTCTTTTTTCAAAGCTTGTGAGTATTCAGATGACTGAAGATAACTGAAGCTAATCCTGGAGTATTCTCTCTGTAAAGTGATGCTCCAACATCCTGACACACTGAATGACGAGTAGCTCCGTGATCTGTGAGAATAAAATACCTGGAAAAATCATCTTTAAAAATTGATGAATACTTTTGCCTTTACCGTCAAAAAGATTGGTGTGATATAAAGCATCTGACTTGAGATGTGTTCCACATCCGCAGTAGGATACTTATTTGCATGTTAGAATTGCTGGGGAGAATTAGCTCTGTCATGGATAAGGTCAGGCCAACTGATTGTTGGTAGTCCAAGTTTGCATCAGACCAGCCTACTGATACCATTTGCAAATGGAAACACTGTTTTTACTGCCGGTAGAGACTTGTGGCTTTGCAAAGACCCATTTTTAGAAATAGATTTGATTGTTCCTCTTGATACTTAACAACATCCATGTGATTTATCATGATTGCTATAGTAGCCTTGCAGCAATAGTAGTGCTGGTTCATGTTTCTCTCACTAGAAGTCTTCCTTCCTTCCTTTGGGAAGGTGTTAATTTGTTTGGTACCTTCTTCTCCCCTGCTTCTGGTCCATCGCTTAATACTTTACTGCTGAAAATGCTTATAAAAAAAGAAAGTTGGGAGGAGGTCAGACAGCATGAATCCCTCTAAAGGAGAGGAAATTGGCAGATATATAGGTTTATGACCAGAGAAAAAAAGAGCAATAGGACCTCCTAGGACATTTTGGCACAGACAGCTGGATGCCTTTGGATATTGTTATTCCACCGAAGTAACTCACTGCAGTAGAATAGGCCGTGCACGTGCAAGTCCTGCTGAGGACATTCAACTGACCACAATATTTGGGTAATCTATTTGAGATGTGTTGAAAGAACCTAAATGAAGGCATCCAGTGTCTCAGGCCGCTCTTCAAAGCCTTATCTCACCAGCTGGTAGTTCTCAGTGGGCTTCCCTGAACAACTCAGAGTTGTAGTGATTTGAGTAACTTGCAGTTGTATGGAGAGATTGATTCAATAAAACTTCAAGCCCAACTCTGACCTTATTTGGGGAATATTTGGGCTCGTGTCACACTTTGAGTCTTGCAATAGCCCCTGCAAGCTGTTTTGCTTGGATATCTTCTCAGACACATGAATGCTCATCTCAGCTGATTATTTTTCACACAAGTACAGATGCCTGTCCTATGGATCAGTTGCTGATTTGGGTCCTGTGGTCATATTAATGTGTAAAGGTTCCTGAAGATGCCAGAGGCCTGACACCCTGTCTTAGATTCTAAGTAGAAGTTCATGGGGAAGTATGTGGAAAGTAGGCTGCATTTGGGATTTAGGATGAGATCTAGAGTCACTGAATATGGTGTTGCTGAGGGATGCAATGCTGTGGGTAGTCTCCTGTTTGTAGGACATCTGCTTTTAAGTGTCATTGCTTTCATCAAATCAAAGGATCCTCCACATTGCCTTGTATTCATATAAGCATCCATGAGGGCTCTCTGACAGCTCCCTTAAAGCAGACCCTCCCTTCCTAAGCGGGTACAATTTCACAAATCCTTTTCTAGTGTTGCCAGTGCCTAAAGTGAAAAAGCAGCCTGAGACAAACACAGTCATTCAGAAAACTGAAACAAGGCTAGGTCCTGTAGCTCACAAGGCCAGAGTAAATGCATCCCAATACCTACCAGTTAGGGTTCAGGAATTACTCAGAATTTTTACTCTATCTTTTGTACAGTTTCAGAAGTCAAGTGAAGGAGGGAGAAGGCCAGGAACTTTGCAATATTTAAACAGAAAATAATAGGAACACATTTTGCAGGATTTTAATATTTTGAAACTATCCAACGAGCTGCTACAGTAACTTAAGGTCAAGTTTTCACATCTTTAGAAGATTACAGGGATGTAGGAAAATCTATGAGCTTTTTTAAAAAGATGTTTTTCGTTTTCTATCTGGTATATAGAATTCCAAATCTGTTCAATAACTAACAATATTGGAATTCTCCCCTGCCTTCTCTTCTCTCCGTGTTTAGGTATTCTTTCATAGGACCATTTTCTTATTTCAAAGAGAAGCATTATTTCTTGTGCTCTGTGTACGTGACACCCATCCTAGGAGCAAGCAAGCTGTACTTTTGTTTTATTAATTAACCCAGTATTGGTAAGATGCTTTGAAGATGGTAAGCACCCTCGAAGTGCTGGTATAATTATCACCTTTTCTATCAAGTATGTTCCTACATGAAAATGTAATATGGGTATAATTAATGCAAGATGGTAACAGGCAGGGGTCTCATAACATGTTACTGGCTTGGAAATAACAAAAGCATTAGCTTACAGTTTAAAACACGACTTACAGAGATAAGTGCACTGATAAAAATGCAAACATGAATTAAGTTACGGAAATTATGTGCATGCATATGTGTATGTGGCAGTTTGTTGCACAATATGGCAAAAAGGATTAAATGCTTTTGGGGAGACTGGGTTACATTAGCATCTTTCTGCAACAAAATTTTTTTAAGGATTCCATATAACTGAGAGCACTGCTTCCACCTCTCCCTCTTGCCTTCAGTCACTTCCTTCCCCTGCATTTTTTTCTGTGCAGTGCCCCATGACAAAACACTGCTGAAAAGGTGGCTGTATTTGTACTGCAAAGTTATATCCTCACAACTTTACAGGCAGCCCTGAAAGGCCTGCTACAAGGTGAGAATTCCTGAACTTGACCACTGACAGTGTGACTTTGCTGACCAGGGCAAAGTGGCTAAGCACATCTGGAAAGGTACTGGACAGCTAGGATTTCAAATAGATGCCTGATATCTTTGGTTCTAGGATAAGAACAGTCATGAATGTACAAATTTATCCAGATTTCTCTGAGAAGTCAGTAAATAGAATTGTACTTTAACATGAGTTTGTTGCCATGAGCCAAATCAAAGAATTGGAGACAGCTGGCAAGGGTTATGTATTCACACCCTCTTGCACTGACCTCGGAGTTTACCCCGACTGCCCATAATTTCTGCTCAATGCAACAAACCCTTTTTCATACTGTTATGGTATGTCACCCCCAAATTCCAATACTACAAATAGTTAATTATATGAAAAGGGCTATTAACTTCAGTAAGAAGACTACTCATGCACAGAAAGCTGTGCAGAGCTAGGCTAGGTGCTAATAAAGAAAAGCTGATCATGTTGTTTTGAAGGAACAAGACTATCTAAGGTTTCCATATAAGTTTAATTCTCCTGGGGAAGCAAGCTAGGAGTTTCAATTTCTGTGTTAGTGATAAGTGTCCTACCTTTATTCTCTATCATTTATATTCATAACCTGCCACAGACTGGCATCTCTGTGGTTTTGCTTCTATACAGGGAGTGGGATTTTATTTTCTGAGTGTGCACAGACTCCTGTTTTCAGTGAAATCCTCTGTCAATTTCTTTCTTCCCCAGCATGCTTTTGCTTATTCACAAACGCTGTATGTTTCAATTAAAATTAATTTTTCTGTGTCTCAGCCTGTCAGAAAAGTTTACTAAACCTTGTGCCTTTGAACAAATGCATTTAAGCAGATGGATGGAGCGTATATGCGGTGAGCTTTCTTTGGAGCCGCTATCTCTGTAAATTACTGAGGTGGGGACCAAAAACATCAGGCATTCTCCCAAGGGGAAAGGTGAGCACAGATTGCTTAGTGGTGGCCAGTCGTAAAGAAGGGCACAATGTTTGGCTTAATCAGAAATCCACCTCATGTATCCCCAAACCACTCTCCATTTCTGATCAGAAAGAGGGTTACTGTGGACATCCCTTCATGAGTGCACTGCTGTTTCAAACAAAATATTACAAGATATCTCTAGCCTTATATGGACATAGTCCAGGAAAAATTACAGTTGTTTGCTGCAGTGACACTGTGATCAAAGCCTCAATGCACTGACACTAGTCCTACTAGTGGGAATTGATCATTCCTACTGTCGGTACTGCACCCCACAGCAAGTGTTCACAAAATTTCCTTTTTAAAGAGTAGCCCTCTACATTTCATAGTGATAGGAAAATGTATATATTCTTTCTGTTTGCAATGCTTCTTGCTATAAGCAACACTTACAAGCAACACTTTTCAGCTAGCTTTGGTCTTTCCTTTTTTCAAATTTGAACACGGAGAAGAAGTGCAGGTTTTGAAATCTGGTATGTTGAGTTAGTCGTTGGTTCATTTTACCATGCAGTGAGAAGTACGTGAAAGTCATTAACAACTGGTCTTCTGAAGTGTTCCATGCTAAAAGATGATTGACACACATTTTAAGTCTTGGCATCATATGCCATTACAGACAGAAATGGTGATGGAAAAGTTTCAAAACCAGCATAATGGTAAATACGGAATAGATTAGTAGCAGTAGCAGTAAAAAGAATAAAAACAGTCTTGCGGTAAGGATGAGTGTAATTCTGATAGCATGGCTTCTTCAGAAGCTCTCTGGTGCTGTTTGAAAGGTAGATACAGTTTAAATACTTAGGAGACATACAGAAAATTGAAGGAAATTAGAGCTGATACTGATCAGTGTGAACTGCAGAGCTTCACAAGTGAAAAGATTGCTCATACATCAGACCTGATCTGGCATCTGCATGAGAAGGAATTGGATAGCAAGCAGTGAAACATACTCTTGAGGTGTTGTGGACAATGCTGGGACAGCCAAACCTGTCCTGAATTTAAAAAACCTGCCTCAAAACCACCATCTGCTCTTATAAATCTGAATATTTTAGTGAACAGGACTGCTAAAAAAACTGCAACGGCATCCTTGAAATGTATACATCATATATTCAGACTATGCTGTCATCGAATAATAAAGCTGTGATTGAGATAAAATGGGAGGCACTGAAAATCAACAATTACACCTAAAGGAACAAATGTTTGCACAGTAAGTGAGGGCAGCTGTCATAGATTACTCCAGTGTTCACAGTTGTTTGTGAACCCTACAAATAAACATGCTTATATTTTTTCACTAAGGCAGATTAAGAGAGTTTTTATGTGACACAAGCTTAGCAGAACATCATAGCAAACAATAACACAGATGTAAAAATAAAAAAAAAAATTAGATAAATTAAGGTTTTCCTACTTCGCAGTTGTTCAGTGTATGTGTTCCCCTCCTGATACTCTAGACTGTCAGATAAAATGGGCCTAGTCCTGAGTAAGCCAGGTATCAGTTACACGGTCTGGAGTAAAGAGGGGAGCATTAGACTGTTAACTTGGATGGGTATTCCTCTTTCAATTCAAGCAATGAAATAATCCAGATTGACCTCCTCTGTGTAGACATCCTTCAGAAGGTGAGGCTGGCACATTGTATTAAGTAGGTCATATGATCCATCACTTTAATTCAGAGCTTTCCAGACTGCTCTTGTTAAGTAATGGTGCAAAATAGCTATTTAGAGCCAGCTATTTATGTAAACATTGCTGTTACAGTACTGTCTTTGCACTCCTCCAGTGGGTTAAGTTGAACAGCTCAAAGGCATTTTTCAGTTAAATTAGATAACCCACACAAAGAGTTAGACAAGAATAATTACGGCACATTAAATTCACACCTGGGCTTATTTGACAGTAAATTCCCTGTATTGACAGGTCCGAAGAGCACAGAGCTCATAAATGGATTGTACACATAAACTAAATTGTGGTTGCAGGAGACAGGCAGCCAAACAGCCTGAAATGCTCAGTGGAAGCACGAAGGTTCATGCTAGAGAGCAGCAGAGCTTTTGTCAGCTAATTAAACAATCACGCTATTACAGAGCAAAACAAATGAAGGAAGGGAAATATAAGATGGAGCAGTGTTAAAATAACAATGTCAGCTGGAAAGCTGTTGTACAGAACATTGACTGACTTTGTGACAGGGATGTAGAGACCTGGACTCAGAGATTTAAAGACATTAAGGCATCACTTCACAGAGCCTTGCAATGTCCAATCTGTTTACAAAAATGAACCCTTGAAGTGCTCACATTTTTAAATAAGAAAATGTCCAGACTTTCATGGTGTTTTCCTTATCCGTGCTGTGGTGGCAAATACCAGAGTTATTTTGCTTAATGCAACTTGTCCTGTACATCCTGGAGAGTGCTCTTCTGGGTTGTGCATGCATGTGGAGGTGGTGGCCTTGGCAAGTTGTGTGAGCTGTCTGGCAAAGCACTGCTGGACAGGTTTCTCTCTGCAACATCTCTGATTCCTGGGCTTTTGCCATGTTCTGTCAGTAACACTTACATGATAGTCTTTGAATTCAGGTTAATTATTAGGAACAACCTATGCTTGGATTTCAGGTATTTGTCTTTACTTGTGATTTAAAGCCATTTTAATCATTCAGTCACAGGTTGCGAATAAGCCGTAGAAGGAATGATGCTTGCTGTGAGGATGATCCCCAGTACGGCACTGCTGTGGATGATATGACATTGGAGATTTTGTTTCCTGGCAGTGCCATGGTACTTCAGTTGCTTGTTTCACAGGTGCAGGTCTGTCATGGCCTGGAAATCAAGCACCAGCCTGACCAAGAAATATGGGAAATGGATGAGTGCTCTCTCTCTCACAGCATCTGGGAGGAAAGACCTCACACACAGAGATTTGTGGTAATCAGGCATTTAACTGCATCTGAAGGAACAAATGCTTCCTACCATTGAAGAGGGTTAGTTGGGCTATACATTAATTGCTTTTTCATTAATTACTTTGACATCCCACAACTGGAACAAGAGTGTTTTGCTGAGTTCAGAAAGTAGCTCATGTTTAGATGGGCAAATGGGACAGGTATACTGAGGAAAGTGACCTCTGAAAAATAGACTCTCAAAGCAGTGTTCTGCACCCAGACAACACGCAGGACACAGGCACATGTCCTCTCCACTTCCTCAGTTGCTCCCCTACAATTTTGGGCAGTGCTTCTTGTACACTTTATCACTCTTGATGGCCTGTAAATGTTTTATGTGGAAAGGCACTGCTCTGACATGGGAGTTGGGAGAACAGGAAGGTGCTTACCAGAGCTAAACAGTCCAGCTGAGTCCAGAACAGAAATCCACAGGCTGGGCTGTGGAGCTGTTGCTGAAATTCTCTGATTCTCTGCTTTGGTTAAATCACAGTATGCCCTGCCTTAAGAGGGAGGAGAAGTCTATGCACATAATGAAGGCATGGTATGGGCCATGCTAGCATGGAGAGATGTCTGCAAAAACTGACCATATTCCTGCATCTGCACTGACAACACAAAACGCTGCAGGAAACATGCATCGGAGGCCCAGCCCTTGCTCTAAGTAGAAAATGTTCCCTGAGACATCAACCTCCTCTTCTGGCTGGAGCTCCTCAGATTTTCAGGTCTGCTCTTCTGTAATTTATTTTCATTTTCTAATGAAATCTATGTGATGAAAAGAGACAAGTCCCATGTGGGACTTAAATAGGCCAGCTCATGCTTGTCATTAATTAACTGGGTTTCAGTTCTTGATTTTGAACTATTAAAATAATTACATTTGTATGAAGGCTTAATCACAGAAAGTAGCCTGAATCTTGCGCTCAGTAATGTGAGTAAAAGCCCCATGGTGCAACATGTTTTCGCTTAGCTGCTTCCAAGTGTTGTTCCTGGTAATCTGCTCATAGTGTCTAACTGGTCTGCGCTAAAAGCGCTCATTGCAACAGTGCAAAAGTGCTCATTGCAACAAATGAGTGAGAACTGCATGGTTTTGGTACACCGTGAGACCCTGCTCAGAGAGATTTTTCTCATTACAGTATCTTAGAGAAACTTTCATTACAGTTACCTGTGGCCAGCTATTGAAAAATGTTTTACTCTCTCTTGGCTGGAGCTGAAATTCAAGTCACGTGCTCATGCCCTTTCTACAAAAAGTTGAATATCTGAAGTCAACAGTGCAATGAAGAGTAGTGCTAGACCCTCGCCTGAATGAACATGGAAATCCATGAAGATGACCAAAATCTGAGTAAAGGAAAAGGTGGCTGGACCTGATGCTGAGCAGTGACAATGTGTGTGCTGAGCCAGGAGTGTTGATGTGGGAATGTGACTAGCACTTAAGGATTTTTCCTGCTGGAAACCTTCCCTCACCCCATCCCTGCAGGTGAATCTGTGCCTGGGTAGGTTGCTGTTCTAAAACACTCCAAGAGGCCTTTCCGGTTTTCTTATTTTGCACCGGCTCTCTATGCGTTAAATGTAAACACACCCCATGTACATGGGCTGGTGTAGTACATATTTAACATATAATCTCTTTCTCCAGAGCAGCAATTTTTTAAGTTAGCCTACCCTTGAATGGAGATTGTTTTCCCTAGCTTGCCTGTGGCTTCTCTTGTGTTCCACAACAGTTACCAGGCTGGTGCTTTTTAGGACATCATCTGTCTTATCCTATGCCAACTGCATTATCTTTTATGTGTATAATTGCCTTCACAATTTAAAAAAAAAAATTTTAAAATTTTAAATTTTAAAAAATATTCCTAAATTCTTGGCCTATATGTAATAAAATCTTCACAAGTCAGGATGTTCTGAGGACTTGTCTCTCAATGAAGAAGAAATGGATAGAATTATAGAATGGTTTGGGTTGGAAGGGACCTGAAAGATTACCTAATTCCAACACCCTGTCATGGGCAGGGACACTTTTCACTAAATAAGGTTGCTCAAAGCCCCATCCATCCTGGCTTTAAACACATTCTGGAATGGGGCATCCACAACTTCTCTGGGCAAACTGTTCCAGTGCCTCACTACCCTCACAGTGGAGAACTTCTAATCTAAATCTACCCTCTTTCAGTTTAAAGCTGTTACCCCTTGTTCTATCACTACATGCTCTTGTAAAAAGTCCCTCTCCAGCTTTTTTGTACGCTCCCTTTAGATACTGGAAGGATGCTATAAGGTCTCCCTGGAGCCTTCTCCAGGCTGAACAATTCCAACTCTCTCAACCTGTCTCCATAGGATAAGGGCTCCAGCCCTCTTATCATCTTTGTGGCTCCCACAGGTCCATGTCCTTCTAACATTGGGAACCCCAGAGCTGAACACAATTTTCCAGGTGGAGCCTCACAAGGGTGGAGTAAAGAGGAAGATTTGCCTCCTTCAAGCTGCTGGCCACAGTTCTTTTGATACAGCCCAGGATATGGTTGGCTTTCTGGGCTGCAAGAGTGCATTGCCAGATGGTGTTAATGAATTCCTTGTCATCCAAATCCAACACCCCTGAGTCCTTGTCCACAGGGATGCTCTCAGTCTACTCATGGCCCAACCTGTATTTGTGCTTTGGATTGCTCTGACCCAGGAGCAGAACCTTGCACTTGGCCTTGTCAAACTTTATGAGGTTTGCCTGGGCCCAGCTCTCAAGCCTGTCAAGATCCTTCTGGATGGTATCCCTTCCTGCCAGCATGTCGACCATATTACACCAAGATACAAGTGATGACTGCAATACGGTGACTTGCCACCCAGAAATCTGTACAGATACTGTGGAAGACATCAGCACTCAGTGGACTACATCTCTTCTGCTTCAACTTACAGCACCTGCTACAACTGCTTAGTGGTTTGGCAGGCAACACACATCACTGCCAAATGTTGCATTTGCTGGGTGAAATCAGATATCAGCAGCACTGACTGCACTCCTGGAGTTGTAAAGTAATGCAGACCTTGGTTTGATAAATGTCTTTAAAATAATAGGCAAGGAGGATAACTGAAAACAACTTTCAAGCCCAGTGCCTGTAGGACTTGAGGTATCCTCCCTGGATGCTTTGACATTGTGTCAAGCAGCAGACATTAATTAATTGGGGGCTGGCCAAACCAGGTCAAATGCGTTAAGCTGTGAGAATGTGCGAGAGTCAGGTGGAGTGCTTTTTTCCTCTCTGAAAGACACTAATAACTCTGGATATTCAAGACAGGCAAACATGTGTTTCCTGGTTCAGATATGGCGTTCACTATAGGCTGTCCCAGGACCGAATCCAGCTGAGGTCTCATGGTGTTACAGCCGCATGTTACTGGTTGGGAAAGGCACAAACAGGACATGCCTGCTGGTTACTGGTCACAGCTGGTAGCTTGCCTGCTTCCTTGTGCTTACACGTGATTAAATTTACTTGCAAAGAACTAATCTGCCTAATTTGCAGAAATGGGGCTGGCTTGAGTCTGTTTCCTAACGTTGCTGGTGCTGGGATCCGAGCTGGATTCATGCCTGAGATTTCAGAAAGCCTCATGCAGTGGCACATCATGCGCGCAGGAATG
>NW_010425161.1:39678-45496 GCF_000710305.1 Buceros rhinoceros silvestris
CCATATCAGTGAGCTGATAATCAAATCCAGATTCCCCAGGTGGCTGGAAAGGTGTATAAGTGAAATCCTTACACACACTGCTTAGCTTGCTTCTCTTCGTCTCTGGAACAACATTTTTGTGATCCTTTACTCATTGTTCTGGCAGCATCACTTCTATTTTATTCTTGGGAAAAAAGTCACTTTTTAGGTCTTTAATCCATGGAATAACTTGACTGCTTCAATGAAATGGTTCCCATTGCTCTCTGTGGACTTTGAACCAAATCCTCACTTTCCCAGCACTGAGAATAGGAGGTAAAAGGCATCTTGAACTCAGTTGCTGATAGGTACTGTACCCATCTGGTCCCTGGAGCTTGACTTGCTATTGGCCGTAGGCTGAGAGACCAGGTGGTGTGCAGAGGTCTGGGGGAAGGGCAGCTGAATAGGAAATACCGTGAGAAAGCTGTATGCTGTGGCTTTGACAGGGATTTAGTCAGGCCTTCTTCACATTGAAAAGTATGTGATAGGAGATGTTTTTTATACACAGTTCTCCAGTGGCCCTTAAATCTCCTGCTAAGAATCCTGCTTTTGCCAATCTTTAAGAATCATGAAGTGATCTTATTTTTATATTATGGTTGTTTCTCCCAGAAGAAGCAGGAGAAACACTAAGTAGGGATTGTCTTGCTAGTTGACATTCATTTCTTCTTGTGAGTGTTTTGAAGTCCAGATCATGTGTTAGATACTCAGGCTGTATTATTCTTCCCATGTCTTTTAAGGCCTCCATGTCTTTTCTCAGAATGGTTTCATCTTATCCTAAGCCACTATCAGTCATAGAAAAATTAGGTCAACACAGCAGCAGTGTAGCTCATTGCATATCTAAGGCAGGCACCAAAAATACTGCCCATGGACCAGCAAAGCTGATTTTTTTCTGAAGAGATACTGCAGCAACTAATGATCTGTTTCTCTGCTGGGGATGACTCATGTAGCAGCTTGACTACCTCATCCCAAAAGTGCTGTTCTCCCTATAACTTCAGTGAAAGAGATTAAAATGCGTTATAATGATAGCAGTATCTGATAAATCTGCTGCAGATAGGTAGAGCTGCAGAGTTTAACAGAGCAAACAGGCTGGCATCAAGGAGCTATTATTATGAGGAAAATTATAACTCTGGGAGAATAAATTCTATGCACAAAACCTTGGTGTAAAAAAAGCCCTCCTCTCAAACATGCTGTGCAGCCTTTGGGAGGACAAGTATGTAGTTTGCTTTGACTCTCAAGTGGCTTGAGTTGAAGTAGTATGCTGACCTCCCAGCCACTGCAGACACTGCACAATTTATGTGCTCCATAAGTACCTGCTGGTAGGAGCCATGATTAAAAAAAAAAGATTCAGATATGTTACTCCATACTGTTTTCTGACACAGTTAAGGTCACAGAGAACCCTGCTTCCTGGTGCCCTTTCTTGCAGGTGTCGATGGGAGAACAGATACATAGCTGGAAGGCAAAGTCCTCCACGAGCAAGCTACAAAGCAGCAAAAGGCAACAACCACAGGCAATAACCAAGAGGTGCCTGTCAGATGCAAACATTGGGCTCTGGCTGCGGGCCTGGGGGCAGTTTTGAATCACTTTGGTCCTCGTTGTGCTCTAATCTGCCACTTGTTCCTCACTTTGAGACCGGCTATGAAATCAAGCCTCTCAGAGAAGGTGAAAATACTGCCAGCATTTCACAGAAGTAATTTTGGCATGCGATAAACGATGACTGAGTCACACAGGTTTCCTAGGCACGTCCTTCACAAGCAAGCTGTGGCATGGTGCGAGGTGGGGGATGCATGGTGCTGGAGGCTGCCGCATCCTGTTTGTGTCCTGTTTGTGAGAAATGTTGCCCACATTGCTAAGACAGATAGTCCAGTCTGCAGCACCACTGGGAGGAGGCACTTAGCAGCTCTTCTCATAAACCTGGACTGATGACAGATATTTTTCACCCAGTAAGCCTGTGCATGTAATCTGAATCAAAAATCTGCTTGTACTTAGTGCCCCTTAAATATAAGTTATATCTATCTCATTACAGTCGTTGTGGCTAATAATCATTAACAGATGTTTGAATAAAACTAGAGAACAGTAACACAGCGGAGCAGTGGGTGGTGCATGTGCTGCCTTTGGTGACCAGTTCTGTGTGTCACTTCAGTGGCGGGGGACTGAGCCTCTACTGTAACTATAAATTGAACACCTTTTCTTCTGTTTTAAAGTATCTCCATATGGGAGCAAAGAGATACTGAAAGCTACCCTAGATTCTCCAGTCTGTTGCTGGCATTGTTCCCAGAATGCAGCGTGCTGAAACTTTGAATTTGACATTACAGAGATGTTACAGGAATTGCTTATCAAAGAAAGATTTCTTTCCTAATAAAATAAAAAAAAAATACTTATAATGTTTCCTACAGCTAGAACTGGGTATAATGAAGGGACCAAACTGAAATCACAGAAGGTATTTTTGACATGTCGATGTGCGTAGACTTAGTCGTCCGCCTTCGTTTTTCTACACTAATCTTTGAGAACCAATGGTATAGAGGAAATGAAGGAAATTGAAATGTTGACATTTAAAAAAGTAAATTGGATTCAGCTGTGCAGGTACTCTCCCACGCTTTTTAATTTTTTTTCCAGTGTCTGTATATTCTAGCTGTACTGAGATAAGCTAATTGGAAAAAGAGAGGACTGGGCTTGACGTCTCACGGAAAGCTCGTTTCAGAGTATGTCTCTTGATGACAAAAGTTCCATTTCCCTAGCTGCTTGGTAACATAAATCATCCCGTCATGGTCAGAGAAAAAAGTCATGTTATTCATGCAATTTCTTACTTTTCAAATTGTATATTTGATTGCACTGTTTATAATCTGTGTAAATAACCTAAACCACTATTGAAAGAGGACAAGCAGATAACATAGAAACAGTCACTATGTACATCCAGACACCTTGAAAATCAGTGTGAACAATTTCAAGGTAAATAAAGAACAAAGGTTTTTAACTTTAGCCAGATTTAATCAACTCTGTTTCCTTAAAGTACTGATTAGTCCCTCTCTGGTGGTAGGAGACAACTAGGAAAAGGCAGCTGAACTCAGAAGCATGAGTCTTTAGAAAATCACACTGAGGATTAGGCCCAGGAAAAAAAGTCTGATTGGCCAGTTTGCATCCTAACAGATCAATTGTCTTCAGTGGTCTAATAAGAGTATTATCTGCTTGGCTCTGCAAATACTTTGAATACTTTGAACTGGAGGGCACTGACAGGTGTGTGCACTGCAATCGTGCACGCTTTTTGTCATTTACTGGAGGAATGGCTTTGAATAAATGGTAGTGAATAACATACATCATGTGATGCATGCAACACATTTCAGTTAGCATCATCAGCTAACTCCCAGCCTTCTGGATGTCTTGAACTTGCTGTACAAGCTGGCAGAGAAACTATCACCTTTCCCACAAATTACTTTTGGCCAGGTTTGTAGCTTCCATGTCAGTCAGTAATGACAATCTGTGTCTTGAAGGGCTTTGCATTAGTCTGCTGGACTACAGAAACATCTGGAGTCCATTAACAAGGTAGCAAAGGGAAAAATGTGTTTATTTTGATATCTCTTAGTATGTTTTTTTAAGCAGCTAAGTCAAAGAAAACTGATCAGGAGTACTAGAAATGCCAGTCCAGTGGCACACAGGTGAATGTTCTCACTGAAAAATTAAGCAGTGCTTCCTGAGGCTTGCAAAGGTCTAACTCTGAGGACCTAGATGAAATGTAAATGCAATTTAAAAAAGAAAAAAAAAGAGAGTAGAAAAGGAAGTTTAGTCATCCTCCTCCTTTGTGTGCAATTGCTTTCCTTCTTGCATTGCCTGTAGAGGACCTTGGCCACCTAAACCTATTAATGACTTGTGTTTTAGCCACTTCAGTTCCAGCTATGTGGTACATCAGTGTGAAGCTGAACACCTGAACACCTGTACTCTCCTTTTTTAATGTACCTAAGTTGTTGTGAGGTTAATAGTTATCTCTAGTTGTCAGAAGTTATTTGGGACACTTAAGACTGAATTCTGGTGCATGAGAAAGAGAGGATCCAGCCGTAGAAGTTGTGGTGAGTAGCATGTGGCCTGTAGTTGTTAACAATTTGGGTTTCAGTATTTAGTCTGGCATTGAACACACCATAGCATTTTAAGGTCCCACAATTTTTGCGAGTTCTATGTTGCCCAGTGTCTAGGTTTTCCTCCCATTATGCCAAATCCTCTATGTGTCTGTAGTGTCCTCCATCCATTTGCACTCTCTAAGTGCCATACAGGAAAAGAAATGGAAATGTGTGCAGAAAGCCACAGTGATTCCCATACAGGTTACGGCTTTTGGTTTGGTTTGGTTTGGTTTGGTTTTTTTCCTGTATCGTTGGGTCTGAACAGTGCCCTGATGTGTCTGGACTAGTGATTTCAGGAGAAATTAATCAACAACAATTTTTTTTCTCTGTTAATCTGTGCCAAATCTCAAGCTTTTGGTGTGTTGCACTCACCTGCAGCTGAAAGAAATACCGTTGTATGTGTTAGGAATGCCTTTGTCAATACCCACCTGTGGTAGGGAGAGAAAAATTGCTTGGTGAATATTTGGCAATATTTAATTTCTTCCACAAATACTGAATCATGTTAAATCAATGCAGCTGATTTCTCATTTCTCTCCCCTTGCCATTTCCCTTCCACCTCAAAAATTATGAGGTTGTGTAAAGACCTGGGTTCTCTCTGTCCGGTAAATTGCAATCCTAGTGCTCTGTCTGAGCCACCCATTCAGACTAAAACAAGTTTGCATGGAAAGTGATCAATACTTAATTTACTTAAGTAATTTGGGAGCAATCTAGTGCAGAGATCTGGGAGATGCATACCTTCTCCATTGTTTTTACAGATTTCTGGAAAGGCGCCATGTCTTCCATTCTTGTTTCTGACATAGAAAAAAGACAGGGAGATCTAACTGTACGAAAATTGCAAACACACTTAACTGAGAGGCACCATCTGTATTCTGAGGTCATAAAAACAGTGTCAATTTTATAAAAAGACATCTGCAGAAAATGTCTGGGTGGCAATTGTCAAAATGAGATCCACAAGGTGTTGAGACGATGGACTCTCATTTCACCTGATAGGATATAAGTGCCTTTGAAAGCTTGGGGACCTCAGCTAGGAGCAAGAAGAGGTATTGCGTATCAGTCCTGGCAAGATCAGCATTCCCAGAGTGTGGTGATTAAACCAAAATACTGTTGGGTTTACAGGTTCGGTTTGGTTTGGTTTTTTCTCCAGCTCCAGACTTTGTGTACGTCCTGGACAAGTTGTGTGGGCTCTGTCTTCAGATCCTCAGGATTATTCAGGTTTCGAACTGGCATTGATTATACCTGTGAGAAGGTATTATATACATGAGAAGCGGCATTTAACTACCTTCAAGGATATCAGCTTTTCTGTCCCAGAGAAATGTGAAAACAGAGGTAACAATTGTTCTGATATCATAGACTGACAGGAGAGAAAATTGTGAGAGAATATATGACTGCCTGGGGATGACTAGAGGAGTGCTTATAGGAAGCAGGACTCCCAAAATTTCCCTCAGCTGGATCACTTTTTAATTGCCTTGCTATACTTTCAAGAACTTTCAAGAACCTGCTGCTATGTTATCTTTTAAAAAACACAAGCAGAATTGTGATTTGGAGGTAATACAGGTTTTACATATGCACAAGCACTCTCCAGCTATCTTCCTGGGGAGTAACCCCCACATTTCTGTCCTTTTCTTACTTGACTCCTTTTCCCCAGCTTTGCCCTGTTCCTGTGTCTAAAATATGTGCAAATATGTTGGGGGGGGGGG